>NW_027656954.1:0-50142 GCF_964235325.1 Thermobia domestica | reverse complement strand
GTAGTAATACTTTTTTAACAATAAAAAAGTACTGTGCTCTGTTTACCGGACGTACCAGAGTTTTCCTCAAACAATCAGTACTGTCTTGATACTGATGATTATTTTATTTACAAGATTGCTGTAAGAAATATAATAAAAACACATCTTTGTAACACTTATACATATTATGAAGTCTTTTCAATGGTGGTTTCTTGATTTACTGTGCCTTTGAAAGGTTTGTGTACTACTCCACTGCCTTTAAAGAACAATAGTCTTACAGTGACTGCAGATCTGCATATTTTACTTGAGATATCTGCAAGAATCCTTTAAAAAAAATGATAGGCCTAGATGAGTTATGCTTTTAAAATTAGTTGAGGTGAAAACAAGATAGGTCAGAGACAGTATATAGAAGTAGTGCTGTCAATCGGGTCGATTCTGACCCAGATCGGGTCAGCTCTTTTCGGATCATGGATAGTCAGCTAGGGTCGTGTTACGGGTCAGTCGAGTCAGCTTATAAAGGCACCGAACAGAAGCCAAACAACAGGGCTATATAAGGAAAAGTATGATACAGGCCAGTTTGCAATCTCGTTGATAGCATAGGATGCACAGACATTCTTTTTTTTCCCTTTACGTTTCTTCTTTTTGAATAGCAAAATAAGAAGTGCTTGCTTACTATTAACAGCCATTTCTCAAACTGGAATAACTTGAGACGGTGGAAATGCTTCTACGAACTATATGAACCAGATAGTCGCCGAATGGACACTGAAATCTCGAACCATGAATGGCTGGCTATATGTGCGTTTCCGCGTGTTCCATGTATTTCTATCTGTCCTGGCAACACCATTCATAACATGGGCAATAAAAGGGGGGGACGGACAGAGAAGAACAAGAAGCCACGGTACCTGCTGTCGGTTGCCTGTCTTTTCACAAGCAGTGACGCAACTAAGTCACGTCACTCAGTGACTGAATAAGAAGGGGCAGTAACTAACGTAACCTACCTTAACGTAAACTAGCCTACAAATGTTTAACTTAGCTTATAAACAGTGCTCTCAATCGTGTCGATTCCGACTCGAGCCTGGCAAGCTATTTTCGGGTCACTGGTTGGGTCAGCTCGAGTGATGAGTAGATTCAGCTAGGGTTGTTACGGGTCGGTCGTCGGCTCGGGTCGGGTCACGGGTCAGGTTAGGTCAAACATTTTTGTTTTGGGTCGGTTCAGGTTGACCCAAAAGCCGATCAGAACCTTACCCGAAACAAAAATGTTCGAACCAACCTGACACGTGACCCGATCCGAGCTGACTCGACTGACCCGTAACACGACCCTAGCTGACTATCCATGACCCGAAAAGAGCTGACCCGATTTGGGTCAGAATCGACCCGATTGACAGCACTACTTCTATATACTGTCTCTGACCTATCTTGTTTTCACCTCAACTAATTTTAAAAGCATAACTCATCTAGGCCTATCATTTTTTTTAAAGGATTCTTGCAGATATCTCAAGTAAAATATGCAGATCTACAGTCACTGTAAGACTATTGTTCTTTAAAGGCAGTGGAGTAGTACACAAACCTTCCAAAGGCACAGTAAATCAAGAAACCACCATTGAAAAGACTTCATAATATGTATAAGTGTTACAAAGATGTGTTTTTATTATATTTCTTACAGCAATCTTGTAAATAAAATAATCATCAGTATCAAGACAGTACTGATTGTTTGGGGAAAACTCTGGTACGTCCGGTAAACAGAGCACAGTACTTTTTTTGGTTCTTCAATGGTTTATACGACTATACTCTGAAGTAAAGATAAAATTTCCGCTTCAGCTTCCGTGACTAACTTTTTGACGTAAATCGGCGTTTCTTAAACTATTGTTCTCGAGGTCTGCTCCTGTGATCATCTTAGATTGAGCATTATCGAAAAGATAAAATAACATTCAGTGTAAACTGAGTATCACAAACTAAAGTTGAGTATATCACAGAGGTATATATAATACAATTTTGAAATATGATACACATTTTAATTGCCACTTGTATGTGAGGTGGAAGACAGTACTCAGTCTTTAAGATTCTTCATATGTTGTTGTCCATGTAGATTTGAGATTTCAGAAGGAACTTGGAACAAAAATCCCACTAGCTGCATTGCTTTGTAAGCAATCTTCAACTCATTCAACATTCTCGTATCACCCCTTTACCATCAGATTCGCGTATTAAGATTGAAATTCAATACTGTTTTTACTAGAACTCACGAGGGCCCACATTTAATCAGTATTTTACTGGTGGTGCTTCGAAACAATGTCTCCAGGGCCGGATTTAGGGGGTGCACCCCCCTTCGTTGTAAATATACACTACTTTGAGTTTTGCAAAATCAATAGTTTCAGTCAGTTTTCTGAAGGTTGAAAGACCGAGAGCAGACAGCATTTCCAGGGCAATTCCTCATTCACACTACAGATGCCTAAAGGCATTTTAAAAACTCAAATTTAATTCAAATGTACTGGCAGTTATTTGGTGCACCCCCTCAGAAAATCGTGGATCCTGCCTTGGATGTCTCATAACAAAAACTGCAGAAGTCCTTATGGATACAATTGAGGAGTTTGTGCAATAAGGGCATATAGCGAGTTTACGCCCTTTTTGCATCAAACGCATTTGTGGTTTTTGCCATGCTTGTTTAG
This sequence comes from Thermobia domestica, assembly GCF_964235325.1. Classification (NCBI taxonomy): domain Eukaryota; kingdom Metazoa; phylum Arthropoda; class Insecta; order Zygentoma; family Lepismatidae; genus Thermobia; species Thermobia domestica. Next base: position 47,500 of record NW_027656954.1, on the reverse strand, counting down.
CCTCCTGGTAACATTTCAATTCAATATCGGAATAAAGTGCTGCATATTACAGTGGAGTCTCATTAATTCGAACTTGGATAATTCGAAATATTGGATAATTCGAACAGAAGTCCATTCCCCTTGAAAACTGTATTGAAAACAATAATAAAAAATCGTGGATAAATCGAACATTTGAACCTATGTTTTGGATAATTCGAAATAAATACAGTTGAAAATTTTTAATGTTGGACAGATGTAAACAGAGAAATACAGTGTTAACGTGTTTTCAGTCATAGGGAAGAGTAATACAAAGATAAATAGAAAATCTATGTAATGATAAAGATGAAGATGAGTTGCGGAAGAATTAAAGATAGAGAACGTGTGCCAATCTCATCTTGTTTCAGAATTGGTTGAAAATCTAAGATTAATTATGGATAAAGTCAACCAAATGTTATTAATATCGTATTCCACGCAATACATGAAATTCAAGATTTATTGACCTTACAAAAACAATCAAATTTAAGCAAATGAGGTTTACGACTTCTTAAAAGTGAGAACAGAATATTCAAATTGTTACTGGTGTTTAATTGTGTGGGTTATTCAATGTATGTTGTAGTGTTGTACGTAAATATATTTTCCATTGCACACGTAGTTTGAATTATGTGGAGTCGATGTCGTTTGTTAGTTTGCGGTATTCGATCACGCAAATAATAAGCTGCTTTAAAGATAAAGTCTACACCATATGAATATGTTTTTGATGCACAGTACTTTGTTTTTGTTGTTGTTATATATGTGAAAATGAATGTTGTTGGATAATTCGAAGTTTTTTCGTGTCCCCTTGGACTTCGAATTAAAAAGAGTCCACTGTACATTGTTTTATGTAAGAAAAAACACTACTTAAATTTTCAACATAGTTTTTCTCCAACTGCATGTTTTAGACTTACGCCCTTATTGCACCAAACTCCTCAATTGTTTTCAGTATGATATAGTTTACTAAGAATATGTCCCATAACAAAAACTGCTGAAGTCCTTATGGATACATTCGTTTCCAATATGATATAGTCTACTAGCTGAAATGCACGTTCTTTACTTGGAAAGAATAGGTAATGGAAAATATTTAAATATCCTTTCACCCTCTTAGAATGTGCATTTGAATCGAAATGAAATAAAAGCCAGCTCTACCCAAGTGCGAACTATGTTCAAAAATTCATTTCAAACCCGTCGACCCATGTTTCCGCAATGATATAACAGGCAACGTGGATTTTATTAATGTTTATATAAGTAATTTACCTCATTTATTAAACTCAGGACTTCTCTATTTACCTGAACTAATAGTCACAACTTAGCCGAATCGTGTTGTGACTTAATAAAATGATTATACTGGGAACCAAAAAACACTGTACAACCTGTTACTAGGTACAATAGGTTTTAAAAATTATTTTCTGACTTGTGCCAGGTAAATATTGAAAAGATGTCTTATATATATTGTTTACTTATTGTCTCAATAGGATACATGAGGGAGATTGCAAACACATAAACAAAAGAAACTTGTAAATTCAAGTCTTCTTTGATAAGAATAGTGGTGTTATCATTTGGACATACTGGCAGTCATGATATATGTTTGTCCTTTCATCTATCTGACACAATCGAGGATTATATTCCAAGAGTTTATTATTTATACTATGCCTAATTCACAGGATAAATTGTGTGCGATTTGGGACATATTAAATCTTCGTTTCATGTAGAGTTTGAAAAAATAAACATATTCAGAATTGTATCAATAGTAAAAGTTCGTGTAAATAGTTCTTTTGTTTTGGGATATGTCATAAAAGAGTTCGTGGGTTAAAAAGAGGAAATTAGCAGTGTATAGTTAATTGGCTACAAAAAGACAAAATTGTCGATAGTAACAAATCTAGTTTAAGTGAAATTTTACTGAAAGTCTCCTTATAAGTGTATCGTTCTTAATAGGCAGAATTTAACAAATGCATTGCCAATTCATTTTGGGAAGATGTATTTGAGCTCCTTGAATACACAACTGATTTTCAATAATCCTTTTAGTTTACATTGGATAAGTATTCCAATACATAGTCTGTACCTATTCTTAGGGGACTGAACTTGAATGAACTTCCATTTGAATGGATTGGGAACATGAGTATTTGAACACGTTTATCTTGCCGAGAGCCGTTACGACTTGCGATTCCTTGAACGTTAACTGTCCACTTACATTCTTGACACTCTTCTCAAGCAGGATAATAACTGGAAACAAGTTTCACTTGTAACTGATTCTTTTACCATTCAGTGCAGTAAATATGGCTGGTATTTCGAGTGTAGAATTTACCTCGGGGTTATAGGTAAAACAAATACAATGGGTATTTCGTTCATTTTTATTTGTTAGTCTGCATTGTTTGTAGAAAGACGATAGGTATTAAGGAAAATAAGAACATAGGGATATGGTAACTCAACTTGGGTGTACATATGATCATTTTTGTTTTTGTGTTTACATTCTTACTTAGCATTAATGTTGTGTAGCCGTTATATTAGACTATAAGGATCGGTTTAGAATCTTGAAAAAATAAATAGGTCGTTGTAATTAAAGAAAAAATTGACTACGCATGTAAAACCAATATATAACAGTAGAATGCCCATAGGTGGGATGCCTAAATATGTAAACTTCTAAGGGTTTAAAAATTTGGGGTACAGTTGCTCAGTAGTACATGATTGATCTCTGATGCCAGGGGTCCCTAGTTAAATCCGTATAATGTCATCTGCCTAATGTCTGGGATGCATAAATATGTAAATTTCTACTAAGGGCTTAAAAATTTGGGATACAGTTGCTCAGTAGTACAGGATTGATCTCTGATGCCAGGGGTCCCTAGTTAAATCCGTATAATGTCATCTGCCTAATGTCTGGGATGCATAAATATGTAAATTTCTACTAAGGGCTTAAAAATTTGGGATACAGTTGCTCAGTAGTACAGGATTGATCTCTGATGCCAGGGGTCCCTAGTTAAATCCGTATAATGTCATCTGTGATTTTTTTCTCAAAAGCTTATTCGGATATCCTTCATTTTACCAATTTTGCAATTAATCGGTTGCATATAATAATAATAATAATAATAATAATAATAATAATAATAATAATAATAATAATAGTCTCCTGTAGCCTAAGGATCTCATTCATGGGGCGTTATATATTCAAAGAAGAAACTGGAATTTTCTGTTTGCACTGCACTGAGAATGAATGTGGCATTGGGTAATTGAAAGGTGTTTTTGATCTAAAATGTATTTTCTAAAATATTTTCAGTTGCAATAAGTTAGTCGGTAATTACTCAAAAACTTGAATGAATACCTGATGAAATTTCATGGTAGTCCCACTATTAGTACAGGTTGTATCTATGGATCTCTTGTTTTGCTTTTCATGTAATTTCCTTAACTGAAGATTGATGAAGTATGAAGAGACTTCACTATGGTTCTGAACTATGGATGTTTTTTTTCTACACAATTTTAAACTAATTTGATAATTTGTAACAATATTTTCTTGCACCTTGTCTCTCAGATACTACTAATGTATGTCTACACGGGTATATTAATACACGTGTAGAAATATTTTAATAGTATAATAAGTTGAAAATATATTAAATAAATGTCAAACAGTTGTCGTCGAATGTCGTTTTTAGTTTGTCATTTGTCTCATAATGTATTTTTCCAATTGTCTTGCTTAAGCTGTGGGACTCAACTGTGGTGGTAAAGCTCAAAGTAATAAATATTTTACATAAAAATAAATAAACATATAGTTCCTTCTAGTATTTCACTGTTGTTTGAGCCATAGTTATTGTTGTGAACTTGAATAGACGATCGTGACGGAGGCAAATAACCTCGGTGCTAACGTCCCTATTAAACTATAAGCAATCAATTAATAAATTGAATATACGAACGTTTGCTGATTATTCATGTACAACGTTTACTGTACCATGAGTACCTTGTCCAAAATAATGAAAATTTTATTCGCTGGAGAAAGACACAACTTAAGTCTAAGGTTATGGTGTCTCAGTAATACAGTGCCCACCTCTTGAACGTGGATTTACTTCGTTTGTGTGTGTGTATTATACTCTTGTGCAGTATCGAGATTACGAAGGATAAGGACCAAACCATGACCGAGCTTTGAATCTGATGCAGTTGGCAGGTGTACAGACTATCACACATATATCATTTTCAAGAGCTGGATTACAGGCACACCATTGGTCGTGGTGAGCGTGGATTTATAGTTATGTATGTGATTTATATACAGTGTGTTTCAAAACATCGACAACGTTTGTGAGGTGATTCCTGACACCAAGGTAAGGTAAAAGGTATATAGCAACCTTGGTGCACAAATGTTTCCTTTCGGAGTTACAGGCTGCCGAAAACATGAAAAAATAAACTAAAAGGTCCTTAGCTCAAAAACTATGGGGCCTACTTTAGTCGGGTCAGGACTTCACTTAGAAACTAGTATGTGCCCTGTCCAAATATCCAAGTTTCAGAATCCTGTGGTACTTCCGCAACATATTTTATAGAGGTAGTTGGCGAGTACTTCAAATTATATACCCGTAGCCAAACTCCCACTATAAAAATTGTTGCGTGAGTACCACAGGATTCTGAAATATGTATTTTTAGATAGCGAGCGTATTAGTTCCTAAGTGAAGTCTTGACCCGACTACGATAGGTCCCATAGTTTTGGAGCTATGGACCTTTAAAGCTTTTTTTTTTTTTTTTTTTTTTTTAATGTTTTCGGCAGCCTGTAACTTCGAAAGGAAGTATTTGTGTACCAAGGTTGGTCTATACTTTCGTTTTATCTTGGTGTCAGGAATCACCTCGCAAACGTTGTCGGTGTTGTTTTGAAACTCCCTGTATATATGCATGTAGATACTTTTACACCAGAAAAAAATCGCTAGTACTTAATTACAATCAAGGTAGCACATGTAGCAATTATTACAATTTTCCTTAAAGCTCGTAAGCATTTATCCTTGAAACTTTGCAGTCACGCATAATTGTATATAAATTCCCAGCAATCTTTAAACTATTCGAAATAGCGATTTGTCACAAACTTACTTTTGCTTGTTAGTAAGTAATTGTTTCATCCATGCTCAATTTCACATGCATTTACTTCACAATTCCAAGAATCCCTTACGTCCTTTGAGGAAATCTCTTGCACAAACATGGAATGGTCCTGAAATGTAACGTGTTTAGTTTGAACTATAGTGCGTCCAGTAAGAGAACGTCTCTGACAGCTCGCAGTGACATTGTCACTACTTGCGGGTAAAGGGTTTTTTTCGGTGCAACTGTAGTGGCAATTTAATTAATGGTATAAGATAGAGTGATCGTGGTTGGTAACACTGGTATCAAAGTAGGGGCTGCAATGTCCCACCGCATGTAGTAAGAAACGTCAGAGACCATCTCTTGTTGGCCGTGCTATAGTTACAAATGTTGCCGCATTAACTTTACGGCTGGTAGTTTTAGTTTCGAGCTATTCAGTTCCGAAGTTCATTTTTTCCATATTTTGGGACGACTAACTCTTACAGGAAGCAATATTCAATTTGTTTGCTAAGACCACCTATATATGAGAGCTGTTGCATCTTCAGTTTATCATAGTCACATAACACACACACGTACATATTACTGTTAATATTGGGGCCGCGGTGGCTCAGTGGTAGAGCGTTCACCTCTGGTACGTGGGGTCCTGGGTTCGATCCCAGCTTCTGCCAAGTGAACTATGTGATGGACACTCGGGGTTCTCCCGTTTCCTCCCACTTTCTTTATTCCACCATTTCATTCATTTCTCAACTTAAAATTTCATATAATTTTTACTGGTAATATTTTGGGATTTGACTTTCTATAATAGTGAACATTTAATGCGTATATATATATATATATATATATATATATATATATATATATATATATATATATATATATATATATATATATATATATATATATATATACAAACGGTGAAAAGTGTTCAAAAATATGTTTAATTTTTCTTTTTTCATTTTTCTTTTTAGGTATGAGCCACCAACCAGTTCTAAAGTTGAATCCTCTGTAATTTTGTGTTACACTAATTCACCAAAATTAGAGGTATGTCATTAATTTCACTATTAATTTCACAAGGGTGGATAACTTAACGAAATGTGCAATATTTACAATTTGTTATCTGTTACGGTTACTATTTTGTAACCCATTTCTGCACCTAGTTAATAACGGTATTAGTCAGTGTAACTTTTAAAAAGGTACGCTCTGAATTATGTTACGCTGAGTAACGTTACTCAATGGAACATTCTGCATTTTGGTATTGTAGTTACGGTCACCAAGGGATTAGCGTTACTCGAAATACCCACGTATGTCGTACCTGCTTGAGATTGTTAAGATAAAACTGGTTCCACTGAATACCAGTTCTCTCTCGAACCCAAAGGGTTTTGTTCCTTGATTTTAGCGATATGAAACGTATTGAAATTCTGCAGAACATTTTTGTGTAAGTAGACATATTATTGTTATGATGAGTACCATTTCTATGTTTCTCTTTTCTTTATCGGTTACCTTTTGTACCTGTATTTCATCTTCTTCAATTCTGATGGTCTTGGAGTTACGCTTGAGTAACGTTTAAACATCCTTGGCGACAGGGAGTCTAAGGTTGGCTTTAAAAGAATCTCCATTATACTAGTAAATAAATTCCACGTTTTTCAGTCTGTTTTCTTTTTCCTCATACTTAAGATTCAGTAAACACCTTAGGCCCTCAGGCACATGTCCTTTGAGAATAGCATTACTTTGATTGCTCTGTATTTAAAAAGAGGAAAAAGATAAATGATCAAAGAGTGAATTTTTTAATGTAAGCTTATTGATAAGATTTTTACTTCTTGTGATGACACTGCCGATAGTTGAGTTGATTTGGAGTTTAACGTCCTTTTCGGCAGCGATGCTTTATGAGACGGGACCTACTGATTAACATGGAATCGAAGCCACATGTGCTCACGCCAGGAATCGAGCCCGGGTCTTCCAGGCGAAAGGCTCGTACGCTAAGCGCTTAGGCATGAAGGAGCTCACTGCCGGTAGTCACTATATATGTTTATTTTACAACAGTCTTGCACTGACCAATGTGGTTAAAGCTCGAGCTCACTTCCCAACAAGAATCGAACCCGAAGCTACATACACCAAAGTTACACATATACTGGCCCCCAGGGAAGCAGGAAGGACATTTCATTTGCTTGCAAGCAATTTAGTTTATAAATCAAATACATATCAGACATCAGTGGCGTAGCGAGAAACTCATCAAGGGGGACCAACACACAAGATTTGGTAGAAAGAATCTTCTGAGGGGGTGCACCAATAACTACCAGTAGGCCTACATTTGAATTGAATTGAATTTTTTTAAATGCCTTTATGCACCTGTGATGTGAATGAGGAAATGACCTGGAAATCCTAAGTATCTGTTCTCGGTGAATCCTTTTGTTGAACTTTTAGAAAATTGACTTAAACTATTGATTTTGCAAAACTTCCCTTTGATTTAAGCCCAAATCGAAACATGACAGAGGAAAATTTCGGAAAGTGTTGCTATTTTCACTCCTAGCTTCTCACTTTAGGTAGTGTATATTTACAAGGAAGGGAGTGCACGTGCACCTTTGCACCTTTAAACATATTTCTATTTTATCTTATTTTTGTAAAAAAAAAAAAAAAAAAAAATCTGCCAGAGAAAGAAAATTGTCAAAAAGTGCTACCCATTCAGAAGACTATTTTCTTCTCATGTGAATGTTTTGACTTCTCGTGGCAATGTGGTAATCTACAGTTTATTTTGTCTCTTTTTCTCCCTTTGATTTTTAATGTTCATTGTATTGTTTAAATGCTTATAAGTTAACTTGCGAGAAAGTGTCATAGTCGAAGGTTGTACTACTTGTAGAACTGATATTAAAAAGTAAATAAAAGAATTATCGTGGAAATAAATTTTTCATGTTGTATTCAGAAAACAAACACAGGGTTCTTGCGGTTCTAAATTGCGGTTCTGAAATTAATATATCGCAGCCATTCGTTGATATAGTAGCCTACATGTTGGTTCTCACCAGGTATATTCGTGAAGTGTTCCCTCGAGATTCGTGTAAAATTGATTTAAATACAAAGTTCTCTGCTGTCTAATGTGTATTGTACTAAATTTAGCTGCCCATGCCGGTGTGGCGCGCACGAAATACCGGGGTCCCAATTTTTACCCCCTCATAAATCATAGTTGTAAAATGTCAAAACATACTGTGTTAAAACAGCAGATGGCTTTTTCAAACGAAGGCTTTTGAGGTACAAGTTTTGTAGTCATACATGGTTGCCAGTGCACGGACTGCAGAGAGGAGTTTGTCCAACGATAGAATATTTCTGTACCCCCAATAAAATAAGGAAAAGGCACGGAGCAATAAAACTACCACACGTCTTGACCACAAATTTAGGAGAGGAAAAATTGGCACGCGACACATTGAGTGACAGGTAATAAACCAACCGCTCAATGCGGAGAATCGGTCTTTTGAAAAATCTTCTATATTAATCAATACATTTTACTTTTTGTAAAATATTAATGCTTTCACAAGATAAATAAAACGGTCACTGTTCATTGGATCAGTCATAAACACACACACACACACACACACACACATATATATATATATATATATATATATATATATATATATATATATATAGTGGCGGATCCAGGATATAATCAAGGGAGGGGCTAAACTATAGTTTGCACTTTTATCCAGTGTAAAGCAGGATTGAAGCTTATTTTATCCAGTGTACACTTGAGCGTCAACTATATATATTTTAAATCAATTGATCAGTGTTGACAAATTATGTTCCAGACTGCAAATATTATCTTTGTATATATTAAAATTAAGTTACTTGAAATGAAATTTATTAGTTTAATCAGGAATGTCATTTATTTATTTATGCCCCCTAAGTCTGAGGTGTATAATAAAATACTAATGGAAAACGTTCATTAATAGATAACATTACTCCAGAAATGTTACTCCAGAATATGTTTCAATTAAATTCAATTTCTTTAGTCATTACGCAACACCAAGGTTATGAAGGACGGAACGTGGGCCTTGAACAGCCACCGGCGGGTGTACAGACAATCATATAAGATCAACTTTCTCAGAATAAGTATTTTCCACCACACTGTCTCACTTTCCAGAGAGTTGGATTAGAGGATCACGCAACTGTCCTGACATGACCAACTCAAATATTCTAAATTAAAAATATATCGAGTACTTAAGTCTTCCAAACATAAATAAATGAATAACCTACCCATTCTTTCTCAGTTTTATAAGTTTCTGTCGAAGGGGCATATATATCTGATATCTCGCTTATTGTTTAAGAACAGCGAGACAAAACTTTTTCCTATATAAATTTTCTTTTTGTCATTATCTTTTCAATGATATATCAAATTACATAGTTTATCATGTAAGATTTTCGGATAGTCACAGCAATAGGTTACACGGTGACACAAGCAGAGCACTCCATGAAAATATTGTTTTCAAAAAGATTGGAGACATCATCAAAAGGTTCTGTTGTTTTTCCTGCTCGCAATAATTTTTTCTTGAAAATGGTTTGTCCTGGAACAGAGTTGTAGAAATATGTGGTGATGCAGCTCCAGCGATGTTAGCTTCGCAGTTTGAATTTATAAAGCTGGCAAAGAACAAAAAATCTACAGTTATGGGTGTGCACTACTTAATTCACACACAAGCCTTAGTAAAAAATAATAATAATAAATAAAATAAAAAAATAAAAATAAATAAATAAAAAAAAAACTTTTTCAGAAAACCTGAAGCAGGCATTATCACTGGCTATTAAAGTTGTTAATTTTGTCAAGTCAAGTGCTCTGAATGCTCGCCTTTTTGAGATTTTGTGCTGTATCCATATTGAAGTTCGTTGATTAAGGAGTTTAAATACCACTTTTCATATCCCTCATATGTCTCAAATTTTCCGGAATTGCAAACCAATCCCTTTTTCCTCCCACCTTTCTCTTCCCCTTCTAAGGAAATCCAGAAAATGCAGAAACAATTCTTTAACTATTTTAAATGAAAAGTCTAAATAAAATAAATTATGTCTCTAAGCTTTAGGAATTTCGAGATATGGCTATATTGCATAAACAATTGCAGCATCCACCAATTTTCTTACCGCCTTTTTCACTTTCTGCTTTTCTCTTCCCTTCTAAGGGAAATATCTAAAAACGCTGAAACACATCTTTAATAACTTTAAATGAAAAGTCTAAATACCGAATTTCATGTCTCTAACCTTAAAGGATTTTGAGATATTTTCATTTTGTTCTAACAATTGTAACCCCATTCCTTCCCCTTCTTCCATTCTAGGGAAAATACCAAAAACCGACGAAACACGTGTATAATTATTTTAAATGGCAAGTCTATATACCAAATTTTATGTCCCTCTCTGCCTTCAGAGATTCGGAGATATGGAAATTTTAGTATAATTATTGCCAGCACCCTTTCCTTCCTTCCATATCGATTTTCTAAAAATCTCTCCTTAATGGTATCCCACGTTACAAATCCCATGCACTGTAAAAATTTAAAGTTTCCAGGTTAAGAAATTTGACCTTTGAGTTGTTCAGTCATGTAGGCCTTACTGTGTCCAGTGGTGGGTCGATGTGTCCGAGGTTCGATCTCAGCTCTTGGCAAGTGAGTTTAGTGACTGACAAGTTGTGTGCGCGAGTTTTCTCGGTATTCTGTTACCTTCGGCTTTCTTTATTCAATCATTATCATCAATAGAGCCCGGATTTCCATACATAAACAAACCCCAAAATATTCATGCAAACATGCACGAAAAATACGGTATAAAAATATGCACTAAAATATGCATTTAAAAATTTAACTATGCACTGAAATATACACTAAGAAAATAAAATATCAGGTTCTTACAAAAATATCTTATCTTAACGATCTCTGTTGCAATGAACTATCTTCCTTAAGTTTTTTTTTTTCTGTCAACTCTGTGTTTATCAGTAAGAAACGTTTTGTAGATCGAAAAGTTTCTTTACATCAGCAGAAGTCACTCGTACATGTGAAATACATGAAAGTCTTCCTGTGTTACATTCTCTTCCCATTCCATGTTTTCACCATTAAGTACATTTGTAATGGCACAGATTGTTTTGTACCCGGACTTTTTTTTTCTGCCAAATACTTTGCAAAGTTTATCTGACGCTATTTTGGCAAGACCATGAATTGTTTCACTGGACAAAGTCTGCGATAATTCGCCCAACAAGGAGAGTGAATGCTGCAAAGCCTTCTTACAGGATTCCAACTGTCTGACAACTTCAGGTATTGCCGAGAAGTGGTTATGTATGTACTTAATTTTATTCTCAATGCCACTTGTAGAGAAACATTTTTGAGATACATAAATAGCGGCTGCATCATCGGGACTTAGTGAGCCTACGGTTGTCTTCATTGATTTTTAAGATATCTGTATAATACTGTACAGCTTGGAGCCACGAGCTCTTCACTGGATGAGAAGGTACTGGAACATTTGTCGCAACTTCGCGAAAAATACGAAAGCGCGATGGAGCTTTCACAATAATTTATTTACATTTAATACTAGCGCGTCTACTGCTAGATATTAGCATTTGGTTGTTTCAGTTACGCAATACTTTCTGCTATTATTCTGTACAACATTTTGTTCTACACTGAATTTACAAACGGAGTCAGTTCACTTTAAATATAGCCTACTTTCATGTGATATACTCTCAAATATGCTAGTATGCAGCAATAAAATTCAGGAATATGCAGTATCCTGCAAAGTTTACAAAATATCCATACACATTGAAATTCACTCAAAATATGCACTTACATGCACCATTACATGCATCTCAAACGAATTCTTGCAAGTCCGTCGGAAGGAAGAAAACATTTTCCATACGTTCTTGCATGTCACTATAAACATGCATTTCGCATATAAATCCGGGCTGTAATCATCAACGTCTTCCTTAACCTCAGTGCATAATCATGGGACGCTAGACTAATAATAATAATAATAATAATAATAATAATAATAATAATAATAATAATAATAATAATAATAATAATAATAATAATAATAAGGATCACATTATAGTTTTATAACCAACATTACACACCTGATTCATGACAATAAATTTACTCTTCTAGTCAACTCTAGGACTTGGTACCGTATTTCAGTGATTATGCATGTATCATTAAATTTTAAAATAGTTTTGAGTGTACCGTTTGTTCCGCTAGTCCGTGGAATATTTAATAACAATATTTAAATACTGATTCTCACATAGGGTACTTTATTATTATTATTATTATTATTATTATTATTATTATTATTATTATTATTATTATTATTATTATTATTATTATTATTATTATTATTATTTGCTTTTTTACTACCTACATGAATTACTTTTCTCTGTCTATCTATACTAATACAATAAAATATCGTTTATGTGTGTCTGTTTGTCTTTCATCGGCTTTCCGCAGAGAAAGACGTGACCTAGAGCTATCAAATTTGGTAGGTTACTAGATCTAATTCTATATGAAGCACTTTCTTCTTTATTTCGCCACTGAAGACATTATAGAGGAGTCGAAATTTATGCATAAAGGGAGATTAATAATTCCCGGGAAGCCGGATATTAGTGTCTAATTCATAGTTTTCGGTGTCACTTAGACGAATAATAACACTCCCGAAGCCGTTCAAGTTATATTCTCTACCCATTATCATTGACGGGGACGGAGAGAAAAACAGTACATCCAAAATCACCGATATTAGTATCGAATTTGCAAGCTGATTGGTGTTAGTCATAATGACACTGAAGCCCAAGTTTAGGCAGAAAGGGGCATGTCAGTTGGCCCGGGAATAGACAGATACAACCAGGCGCGGACCAAGGCAAAATTTTCACCCGGGCAAAGTGACTTTCTGTCACTTTCTCCAAGTTCTAACATATATTTTACATTTTATTCGAGTGATTTTAATATTTTAAACCCATTCTTCAAAGAGAAAAATTAACATTCAAATACATGACATATGTAGATATATTTAGTACTTAAAAAATGAATATGGTATCAGATATATTGTGTTTATATTATTATTATTATTATTATTATTATTATTATTATTATTATTATTATTATTATTATTATTATTATTATTATTATTTATGTATCGATATCTAACAACAAAAACAATATCGAACATCATTTATTGAATACTACTAATGCTGACATGATTAGTGCTATATAATCAATTGTTTTGTTATCAATAACATCAGTAGTAGTATTCAATACCACCCACTACCATAAATCCCACTATGTAACAATCTATTCTAATAACGTGAAATACCAATAAAGACACTTCACATATGTTGAATGTCTTTTACGCACAGCAATATAAACCACCCTTTTTAAGTAGGTCCTACTAGCTGAAGTCCATAGCATTCATAAAACATATCTCATGAATTTGTACAAAAGCTGAACACTCTTACAAGACTAAAGCTTAATAACAGGTTTTATTAAGTATTAGAAATCCTCTGACTTTGATAAGTAAGTAGATCATATCAATGTCAATTTATGGAACTTTATGAGAAAGAGCGTCCATGTATTTTTCTTCCATAAAAACAGTACCTTAAAATCTTGAATAATTTACTCAAATTAGTTTCCTAATTTTGCAACATTTAGCCTCAGGCGTGATAATTAATAGTGTAACAAAATTTAGAAACTCAATAAAAAGTTAAAACTTGACTATTACTGAAAATTAACAACAAATTAAACAACTTTAAATATATTTGTTTTCAGCACACAAGAATTAAAATATAATTTTCCAAGTCTTTTTTGTCTGCAAAATACCTAACAATGACATCTGTGTCAATGTCTTGAAGAATGTCGAAATCAATCGGCATCATGGCGATCCTTACGAGGCGCTCCTGGCACATGGTAGATCTCAAATAATTTTTAATTAATTTTAATTTTGAGAATCTCCTTTCGCCTGAAGCCACGCTGACAAGAAGAAGGGGCGGCCCCCCAAACCCCCCTGGATACGGGCCTGCTGGTTACTCCTTAAGTATTTTAATACTTCAAAGCAAGGCTGACATTTTCTTTGTAACTTTGGGAGGGTGGGGGGCATTAAAATGTGTTTGGTTGTAAATAAGGGTCTAAGAAGGCATATATAAGGATTTTAAGACAAATTAAATTCAAATTATGCAAAATATTGTATAGTTATAAAAAATATAACAATAAAAAATATTCAAAAAATACATGGGGGCCACATAAGCATTGGAAGGTCCGGGCCCCCACGTTCTCCAGGATCGGCGACCTTGCTTCAAGTTATTTTTTTTTTTTTTTTTTCATTTTCACCTGGTAGTAGGAGGAGTAAAACCAACAGTTCCTGTTGAAGTTGGAAACCCTCAATATCACAATGCTCTAGGTCAGCAAATTTCTTCATCAGGGTATCCTAGTCTTCCTTTTTGATCCTGTATAAAAACCCAAATAGGTCATGTTGTTGGGTCGAAATGAATGATTTTGCAAGAACCGTGCATAGCGATACAATAACATTTCCTAGACACTACTTTCAACAAAGACCGACAGTTAGGTGCGGCGGCATCGTATCTAAGAAAGCAAAAATAGGTGGTGCCTGTTAACCTTCCACTACCACTTTAAATGAGTAGCACATATAAACTCCAATAACATTCATTGCCTGGGAAAAGTTTACAAAGAAAATGGGCCGCTATAAACAATATTAAATCCCCCTCCACTCTCTCTTGTACATGCCAGGTCTCCATTTGTCGATACAGTCCCCTACTAATATGAAACTCTCTTCTTCCATGGTGGAATGGAAGAAGATTATCTAATTGCGCTAGTTTACAACAATATAAACAAAAAAAAAAAAAAAAAAATCAGTAGAGAACACGTTATAAAATTTGCTTTTTAAGACTCGTTTTGGCACCCCCTGACTGTGGCGCCTCGGGTAGTTGCCCGGGCTGCCTGGCCCTGGGTACGCTCCTGGGTACAACGCCAAGGGAACTACTCTTCCTTATTTATTCACTTAACATATCTCTTTACTTTCAAATCTATCTTTCTATATTGTATAAATAAAAATGAAAATGACAATGTTGTGACTTATTAACTCTTCAACAATAAGACTGATCTCGATCAAATTTTCAACATAAATGAGGTCTGGGATGATTTTCATAATTTCATTTTGATGGTGCAATTTGGGGAGGGGGAAATGTGTAAAAATGAGCGAAAATGAGCGATATTAGTGCCGAATCCATAGTTTTCGGGGTCGGCGAGATCAACAGTGACACTTCGATGCCGTTTCAGTCCCTATTAGTACTTCTAAGAGAAGATGGTACCATATAAAAATAATTGAAAATAACCGATATTAGTGTTAAATTCATATTTTTTGCGGTCCCTAAGTTGATTGGGGACAGTTTTGACGCTTTTTATGTCCAACATGAAACGCATTCTCCCCGTGCGAAGAACGGATATTTAAGGTAATATGTATAAATTCAATGGCTCATTCACTGAGTCATTCATAAACAAATCTCTGTTATTAGACGAACTTCGAAATTATTTATGAATGTTCTCCTTCTAGTCTATATTGTAGATAAGACAGTTTTTTTTTTTTTTTTTAAATGTAACTCCTAAAGCTAAGAACGAGGGGAGAGCTTCAATGATTTTTACCCTCGACAAATCTCCGAAACTACTCACCGTACAACCTTAAAATCTTTTGTTTTCATCGCACCCTGGGCTGTAGACTATACGGGTATTTTC
Organism: Thermobia domestica; assembly: GCF_964235325.1. NCBI lineage: Eukaryota > Metazoa > Arthropoda > Insecta > Zygentoma > Lepismatidae > Thermobia > Thermobia domestica. Next base: position 31,712 of record NW_027656954.1, on the reverse strand, counting down.
GAAATGCAACTTCCTATGTAAGGGAGGGAAGATTGTTTTCTTGTCGTTCAGTACAATTTTGAGAGTAGAACTATTACATTTTGAGTAAATATTTTTCTTTCCCTATTGCAGATTTTTTTTAAAATTGTGACTTCCTAAAAAGATGGGAAAAAGGGCTTTCTTCTTTCCGTTCTCCAGATCTTTAACCCTATTAAGTATAAACCTTGAACAATTTGCTTAAGCATTTTCAATTCACACCAAGTGATTTTGCGAAATTTGAGCTTCAAGGGGAGACTGAGGCTTAAACTTATTGCCTTTCTGTTGGTCTTTGAACTTTTTCATAAATATTCTTGATTCACTCAGGTTCTAGATGACACGGAATTTTTGAAATGGTACCACTAAGAAAAACAAATAAGAAAAAAAAACATGATGTAATTTTTTTCATTTTGGATTTCCTAAAACATTAGGTGCCTGATCTTGAAAACTTTTCATTTCTACCTTCTAAATTAGACACGGTTTTACGAAATGGAATCCTCGGTCTGAGGAAACGGTCTGTATCTCTTTCTTCTCGTTCCCCAGATCTCCGAAATAGGTGTACATAATCATAATTTTGTATAGATATTAGGGTATAAATTTATGGGTAAAACTTTTTAAAAAAATGAATCATGTAAGAAGGTGGAAATCAGAGTTGGAGTGGGTCAGTGGGTCAAGTTTTCTGAGTTTGTCAGTGGGTCGTGGATCAAAAGCATGTGACCCACTGTGACCCACTGCGACCCACCACCCACCATGACCCACCACCCACCGTGACCCACTGCGACCCACCACCCACCGTGACCCACTGTGACCCACCACCCACCATGACCCACTGTGACCCACCACCCACCGTGACCCACTGCGACCCACCACCCACCGTGACCCACTGCGACCCACCGACTCAGTATGGTCTACCGACCCTCTCTGCTCACTGCATTGTAGACATTATCTTCTGAAGACTGGTAAATTTGTCTCTGTTTTACTTTCAAGACCTTCATTTCCCTTTCTTTTCCACTTGTTTCTGTCTACTTACCTGAGGTGAGTATATCTAACCAAGTTAAAAAAGAACTTCAGGCACTTTTGGATATTGATATTTTTAATAGTAATAATAGCAATAGGACTTACACTACAACTTGGCTTTCGAGACCTGTGAGTTTTTAGAGCTAACTACTGGAAAAAATACATTTTTGAATCACTGTATTATATAAATTATTTATAAAAAATTGAATGTAACTATGTGTGTCTGATCATCACGGTCAAATTGCAAAGTCAAATGAAATTACTTTTGGTATATAGTTAGGCCTTAATCCAAATTGAGATGATATATTGCTTTTATTGTAATGCATAATATCCTAAGGAGGTAGTGAGGATCCGATTTTTTGCGAAAAAAAATGGGTATCTCGCAAGCCGTTAAACTTACGGAGCTGAAATTCAGTGTATTAACTCTTTACAGAATGTGTCCTAGCATTTTTTAAAATTCTTCTTTATGTGGGGGGGGGGGGGCACTTTCTATATATGGAAAATTGGTAGTGAGTTGGTTTGTAAAAATGATCGAAAACGATCGATGTTATTTAAGAAAAAAATCAGAAACAAAAATACAGTGCTTGGCTCCATATATCCATTGCTTTCTGCTATAATAATTGCTGAAGCTTATGTTTATTATTATATGGAGCGCTCACAGCACAGGGCAATCAACCCATAAAGTTGTGAGAAAAATAGGCATAAAATTTGTACTGTAAGCTTAATTACACGGAAATTTGAAGTTTGGATTGTACGCATAATTGTATGGAAGATTTTACACTTTTTCCCTTTACGTTGGTCTACTTACTTTGATTTGGAACTTTGAAATTTCATCCTTTTTTCCAATGAAAAGTATTGATAATTCAAGGAAATAATTATACTATGATAATTTAATTGAAATTCATCGTAATTTGGCAGCAGTGTGGTAATTGAAGTTGAAGAAGGAGGGAAATTCCCATTCCCCTATGAATACTTTCCAGAAACCTCGTTCGCTTTCGCTTTCTAGACGGGGGAGGGAACTTGGTAATGGTATCAAACCTTCATGTGTAATTGCAAAAATTAAATTTATAAACAAATAAGAAATCATCAGTTTATCAGGCTTTAATTGATAATTTATTCACAAGATTCCCTATCAAAGGCGTAGTAGATGAAGTTTCTGTTCTACATGGGTCGACATTGCCAACTGACATGGTCGATATGGAAAAGATGTTGTATGGCGATAGAGATGATACTTCTTGCTGAGTATTTGAAAACTGACCAAGAAAAATCGTTATCAGACTTAAGTCTAACAAGTAGATTGTCGATGAGAAGTTGCAGAAATCGGGTAGAAGTATTATCAATTTCCACGACAGAGTACGAACTACTTTACATTAGAAATGTAAAGTATACCTCTTATGAATTTCCTCTTATGAATTTACAGATGACTGATATTAGAAATAGATTAAGTGCTCAAACATTGTCTAACTTGTTGTTCATCAATGTTAATGGCCTACCGCTAGACAAGCTCAAAGTAGACGAGCTAGTTATTTCTTGGCTGAAGGATGGACATCGTTCCACTGCGGATGATTTACCGTCAAAAAGTTGTTACGGAAAATGTATACTTGTATTACTAATGGCTTATTTGTGTTATTCAATTTTGTACCTACTTTTTAGTAAGTCTCTTCTTTGCTTTAGGTAAACTACTTTGAATAAATATTCATAATAATTGCAATTATGCATATTTGTAACTTAAATTTAACGTGGTGTTTTAGTGATTACACAAATTACAATTATGAGCATACTTTATGGAGATGCTCTCACATAGGGTACCAGACCACCTTTATACCCTATGAACAACTGATTTTTCAAGTTTTTTGTGAGAAAAATACTGTGAACTGAGAAACCATAACCTTTTCCATATTGTACAGGGGTATTTTCCTGCGAATAGAAATTTCTTGTGGAATGCGTTCAGAAATTAACACTTGCAAGAATACTCTCTTAGTACAAGTATATTTCAGGCACACACTAATTTCCCCCCACCTCGAACTGTTTCAATTTCCTCACTGACAAACACTTTACCATTTTATATCGTAAAGGTCAGATCCACCGTTATTGTAACAGAGTGGTGCTTGAGCGATTGACTAGAAATTGAAACTCCGATTAGTGACAATTTCACAGTCTTGTTTTATTACAGTCCTGTAAACTCTTTAGTCAGTTCAGAAGAGGCCGTGGATCGTGTTCAGAGTTGATGACGATGGATTTTGGTAAGTCAGAGTAGATCAAAGTGGATGACAGTGGTTCATGGTGGGTGGTGGGTCACGGTGGGTGGTGGGTCAGAGTGGGTCACCGTTGGTGGTGGGTCATGGTGGGTCACTGGGTCATGGTGGGTGGTGGGTCAGAGTGGGTCACGGTGGGTCGTGGGTCAGAGTGGGTCATGGTGGATGGTGGGTCGTGGGTCACGGTGGGTGGTGGGTCAGTGGGTCGTGGGTCAAGTTTTCATTGACCCACGCCAACTCTGTCAGTAACCAACTATTTAAATTCGTTGAAAATGAAGGTAAACAAGGGGAATAATAACATTTTTGAAGTTGAAGCAGTTGTAGAATAGGAGCTTACGGGTCATAACTAAACACAGTGAATTTCGTCTTTTTCAAAGACGGATCACTATCAGTGATTTTTTTTTCATTCCATTGACATATGAAATGCTTCCAATTTGAAGGAATTTGTTATGATTTCTCCTCCATCAACTACTTGTATCGCCAGGATATTTCTTCTCTGCATACCTATCTATCTAGTTGTGTATTGTTTTAATTATGTGGATACATAACACACACACTCTCTCTCTCTCTCTCTCTCTCTCTCTCTATATATATATATATATATATATATATATATATATATATATATATATATATATATATATATATAAGATGTATGTGTGTTAGTGTATACCAGACTAGAAATAACTCCCTCGTGTGTATAGCATACGCACCTTTGGGGTGGGAGGCCCAGGTTCGATTCTCAGCGGGAATTCATGTGGTCCGGATCCGACGTTAAGCTGTAGATCCACGTCTCATACAGCCTTGCTGCTGAACGGGACACTAAACTCAGATATCTAATCCAACCCAATAAAACGAGAATCAGATAGCCTATTATACTTATTTCAAAGTGAAATAGTGTTATGATTTCCATTGGTTATTCCTTGCAATTTGCAGTCACTTCGAATAAGCATACAGGTAGTTTTATGAACTACAACTTGGGAAAATATATGTATCTATTTTAACTAATTGGTTCATTATCCAATCATTTGTCTCTTTTTCTTATAAGCATTACTAAAATATTTATTTAAAACATAATGCAGGCAGAGAAACAAAGAAAAATTAATAAACAGTGCGATAAATAAAGTAATAAATAATAACTATTCTTGTATAATAACTGACTTTTTAAAGTCGGATTTTTTTTTTAAAAAAGTAACTCTCGGTAAAAGAAATGTTTTAAAAAATAACACGCCTTGAAAATGAAAAAAAAACAAAGAAAACCACAAAACAAATATATATTTACAATAATATTATGGAAAATTTCCTACTTTAAAATCAGACAAAATTAACATGAAACGCAAGAAGGAATAGACATAATAGCTTCAATGAATCTGTAAGTATTGCAGCAAGTAAGAAATATTACAATTATTTGAGCTGACTTTCATAATTCTCTTCGTTGGCTTCTGCTCCTCGTAACTTACGTTACTCATTACAAACGGATACACAAAAGTTTCTCAAAGAAGTGTTACTCCACGTGGAGTTGATGAGAGTTTGACATTAGACACTGGAATCGTATTGGCTAAAAAGGTCGAAGAATTTAGGGGTGTGGCTGTGAATCGAATAAAGAGCTTTGTTTATGTCTTTTGACGCCAACTAGAGACCCGATGACCGCGTGAGCAGGTAGGGAGAACTAAACTTCCTTATCCTTTCCTCCTGCTTTATTGTCAATCTTCGGTTTTCTTTAAAACTGGTATTCATATACGGCACCTGTTGGTGAAAGTCAACTCCTTTTAGAAGAAAGAGCTACTACATGTGTTTGTCAAAATAATTTATTGGGGGGTAATCTTTGTGTATAAGCACTACTTGAACTCGCTGAATGATCACCTTGTCCCTTACTCGTACCTTTATATTACTGGCAACCCTGAAACCAACTTAAAAGACGGTATCCTTTTGGTAATATATCTGGTTCCACAAGGAGGAAAGAATAAAAGCGGATGTCAATATAATTTATTGGGGGGTAATTTTTGGCTGCTCATCTTGTACCCCCCGGTAATGCATGGGCAGCTTCAACTGTGTGCAGCACACCGGTAATTGGCATATTTATGGGCCTTCATATATCCGGAATTCTATCATACACTACCATAACGCTCGGACACAAAATTTATTTTAGTTTCTTTAGATGTTACTCACTGGACATGAATATGGGCATATGCAGAACAAATTGGATCAAGTACTGCTTCTGACACATGTTACCCATCCCGGCCGCCATCTTAGATCCGCCATATTAGATTTTACTTTTGGTTTTTCAAATGGAAATAGGTGCAAGTGTTACATCGGACATTTACTTTTACATTCACTGGTGTAATGTATTTTACCGTAGCTTGTACCATTTGGAAGGTGTTACATGTTCATTCCCTCCAGCCACTTTGCGAATAGACATTGCAGGTTAATATCAGTTACGCTTACGTTTTTGATGTTGACAAATCAAAACAATTTCTAACTGGTAAACTCCTTACAACATAGGTGTCATAATCTTATTACATTTCCATGAGTGATTGTTATTACTTCCATGTTATACTATAATAAGGAAGTATTGTATTACTGTCAAAATGCCTAATGTAAATCCAGATATGGCCAGATTTGGGTGAAGACCTACCATTTCCGTATTGACATCTGTGTGTCTGCATGTATATAAGTTCAGAGAATATTTCATCAACGATAACACATAAAAGATTGCATATACACACGGGGCCCTGCACAACTTTCTATTTGGTTCAATATGAAGTGCTTGACATTTAATGGTATATACAAGCTACGATAAAACTCAATACACCAATGAAGTTCCGAGAAAAGTTTACATTAATTTGATGTATCATTTGAACCTATTGCCATTTGAAAAACCGAAAGTTGAATCCAAGATGGCGGCCAAGGTGGGTAACATATGTCAGAGAAGGAGTACTTGATTCAATTTGCTCTGCATATGCCCATATTCATGTCCAGTGAAATCTAAAGAAACTAAAAGCAACTTTGTGTCCGAGTGTTATAGTAGTGTGTAATTGAATTCCGGATATATAAAGGCCCATAAATATGGAAATTACCGGTATGGGCAGCTTAAATTAGTACAATACACAATGGGCCACGGAGAACTTTGCATTTGAATCAATGTTACACGAATCCCGAGGGGACACTTCGCGAATGTACATTGTCAGTCTCCGTACAACTGGGAATCGCTTAACATTAGTTTTACGGGAAGAAAAAACATCATCATTTGGAACAACTTTCCAGTTTCGATCATCTGTATTTCCTCCTTATTTATTCGGTGTAAGGACCTCAAACTTATTTTGTTGGATCTTGCTTATCGAAAGGTTTTTAAAACTGCCTTACTGCCCCCAAAGTCTGAAATTCAGGGTGGGGTAGGGGCGGATGCCCTCCGCCCCATTGACGCCCCTATCTAGCGGCTGTCATATGAAACTATCCCACGGCCTTTAACGTGGTTTTAGTTATATTTATTGCGGAATCTTGACTGCGAAAATATTACGTTTGGAAATAGAATTCATTTGCTGAGCAAACCTGAACCTTATTGAAAATGGACTTGGATCCATAGTGCTCTGAACGCCTCAAATATTACTTTTCTTCAATGAATTATTGACTTAAAAAACAACCAATTACATAGGCTTGCAGAAAATATTCTAAAGTTAGCACAACATGAAGTGTGCTTCAAACTATCATTACTTTTCGAAAATTTATTATTTTAAGATAATTTTATTAGTATGAATGTTCTGAAATAGTAATCAAATTTTTGCAATTAAAAATCACACCCGCCTCCATTAAACGCGATCTTAGCCCCTAAGAGCATAATTAGGAAATTTTCAGAAGCAGTAACTCCGAAATGACTTGTTTTAAGGCTAAAGCGTATTTCTGGTAAAGTTCTAGCCTTAAAACACGTAACATGACTCCATTTGTATTTGAAATTTTGAATTCCAATCAAAGATGGCAGCCATGATGCTTGATAGCACTATCTGATGTGTCAGACCACTTAAAAGTTTCATCATTCTCTCTCAACCCGTTCTCAACGCACAAGGGTGGTGAGGACTTTTGTTTCACCATGCATATTGATAGATTGTGTGAAATCTCCACAGTAGGTAGATTTTAAAATCTACCTAAAAAGCTAATTACAACCAAGAAAGTACTTATGAGAATCACTGGCAAGAGGGTGTAATGAAAAGGGGTTGGAATATGAAATAAGTTGAGAATTACTAATCTATACTGAAATATTCTGTACCCAGCACAGTGTTATTAATCAGGATAAAATAAATGAAAAGGTCGGTAGCTTGTAAAGAGCAAAAAGTCCTAAAAAATAAGTTATTACATGATTTTGAAACATGTTAAAAATCGTGTTTTAAACTGTTCAAAATGTTTAAAACTTTTTTTTTCGTCGGTGTTTTAAAACGTTTTTTTCCGTCTGTGTTTTAAAACGTTTAAAACGTTTTGAACCTCTTTTTGATGTTTTAAATACATGTTTTGTTCTTCTTTAAAAAAGAATAAAACTATTTTTTCCAACCCTTGTCTGGTACGCAAGTAATATAAAACAAAACCATGTACCAAATTGGTCGCCAGGTTGGAATTTTCGATCGCCAGGTCGTCAATGGTGACTGAATATTTCAGTTTGGCGATAGACATTTGCATAAATTATATCTTGCAAAAAAAAAAAAAAAAAAAAAAAAAAAAACACTATAGGATCTTGTTGCTGGATTCAGACTTGAGGTTTCGTGGCGTGCCTGTAATATATAGCAAATCAATATATAGAAGTCATTACATATGCCGGCATGAAAAGGTAAGAAATATGGCGTTTGAAGTGAATAACTGACAATGCACAGGGCCAAATGAACACATTCTCACACCCAAGATTATACTTCAGCAACTTCACCTTCCGTCAAACAAAATATATTCGGAGTTCTTTTGTTGTTGTAAAGGCGAACCTGTCCTTTGCTCTGTCGCTTTGTAAAGTATAGCGATCTTTATTCTTTGGACAATGGGCTATCTGCGCACCATATTTTGATTATATTCAGCCAGTAGTTACGGAGAAATAAAATAGAACATACAAGGGAAGCCGAGCCGAGCCTATCGCCGGCCGAGCTCGGCCATCACATGTAGTGATCTTTATTCCTTAGATGATTGGGTATTTTCGCATCAAGTTTGGTTTAAATTTAGGTGATAGTTACCGAGGAATAAAGTACTACATACACACACACATAATTACAGTACATCTGGAGTAAAAGTACAACATCCGGTCAGCTTACGCCGGGAACTAAAAAGAAAAGTCCTAACATCAGGATCACAAATAGAACATACTATATGTAAGCGGAATCCACTTTCAACATCGCAATACTAATGGGGGGGGGGGCTTGAGCCGGGTGATCCTCCCTGACTACGCCACTGTCAGACATGACCTACAGCTTAAGGAGATGTCTTCCCATCATCAGAGGCTTCAGAATCTTCATAAGATAACATGTAAATTTTAATTCATAAATATCTTAGAAAATACTGCATTTAGGAACTGGTAATTTTGTTGCCAAAGAGTAATACAATTCAGATGACTGTCACATTTTGCACCTAATTACTTGGATTAATTGTAATGCATTCTTCCGTATTGAGTTACTGCAGGTAAAGAGTCAAAAGACCACTTTCAAACCTCATGAATGACTATGGATGACATTCTTTGAAGAACAAATGCTGAGGAGGGATGTATTATGACAATTTGAAAAGTGAAACCCGTGTCTACCCCTCCAGTTTCATAATCATTTGTGCCTTGAGCAGTCTCCCTCCCCACCTCCCACTTCCTACTGATTTCCCACAACTTTACGACGCAACTATCTGAATGTGCTTTTTCCGGCGTAAGTTGGTATGATTCACGTGTCAACAAAATACTTCGTAGAACAAAGATAATGATCTTTGAAACCTCAGTGTGGAATGTCTTTCCAATTGCTTTTCTACATCTTTTGTTGGTTGAAACGGATGGATTCTCCTTCGAAGCAGTAGCTTTCATCTCTTCCACTCACAAATGTACAACCAAAAAAAGTCTAAATGTTTCTTATATATTTGCCTATTTCTTTTGTTTTCTGGAAGGATATATTTCTTTTCATTTTATAATATTTATCACAAAAACGCACACAGTACGATGTTTCTGTGATTAATTGTGTGCAGGGATGGCAAAAATCAAGTTTTCGTTGTAAGCTTTTTTTTTTTTTTTTAATAACTAGAGTTTGGTTTATCAAAACTCCATTATATATTTACCATATTCGCGCGTGCACTGAGAAAAATGATTGGGTTGAAATTGACCCTATTGGTGCATATTTTAACCCAACCACGTGGCTAAAACTGCTCCGACCCAAATAGGGTCAAAGCGTTTAGTTAAATTGGGTTGAAATAAATTCAACCCAACGTGTAGTTAAATATAGGAGTCCAACCCAACGACCCAATTGGTTTAAAATCGCTTAACCGGTTAATATGTTTAACCCAACTTGGTGTACAATATGACCCAACAGAGTGTAAATTCCATTAACCCGATAATGCGTTTGACTAAACGTGTAGTTAAAAGTAAATAAACATGGGGTAAGAAATGACCACAGTGTGGGGTCGCTTGGAGAAGGGGGGTGTAAATAACCCACCAATGAGATAAAATTGACCATGGTTGAGTTAAAACATGACGAAATAATGGGTTAAAAGAGTAAATATCACATTAACCGTTACGGGATTTAACAAACCATGAGTTGGTTACAAAGGTGACCCAACATTACACAATATAAAATGATTTCCACTTTAGCATGTTGCTTGGAATTTTATTCAACACCAACGATATCGCCTTCCGAGTATATCAGAAATAATTACGTACTGGCTGTGAATATTTTCATTTCTCGTAGCTAGTAAGTAGTTATTTCAAAGCTTTTCGCAGTATATTTGACATTTGTGCAAATCAACAAATAACGTTCTAAGTTCCCTGTAATTTTCCAAATAATCGCTTTTTAAACTTGTGAACAGTCTGACAATAGTTACACAGTAACGGGGGCGCCATCTGTTATTCTTATATGCTAGGACATAAGAATAACATTAGGAAAAAAGATTACAGCACTGCTATTCATGCATTGTGGTTTCGATGCAATGATTTTTTTCTTTTTGGCGCTACTTTCTTCCTCCGTAGCCTTCCGTTTGGACCGGAGCTAACGTTGCTATTGTAATCGTGCTCTGTCAAGATATAACTCTGTATAATTTCGACTGAATAGACAGTAAATAACAAACATGTGTTGTAATTTTTGTAGTACTTAATACTCCACTTAAATCAGCTTCGATTAGACTATATGTTTCACGTATCATGACACTTTCCGTTAACAAGGTATGACTCAAGTGTTGCTTTAAAATACTCTACGGTGACATATAGTCATTTTGTTGACCCAACGGTTAATGCAGTTGGGTTGCAAGTGACCACCCATCGTTCCTAAAAAAACCCAATTTGGTTTAAATCTTTTTAACCACACCGTATGGTCACGTTTCAACCCAATCATTTTTCTCAGTGTGTCAGTGTGTGACAAAAAGTAAATAAATAAATAAAGTATTTCATGGATCATCACCAAATTTGGTAAAAATACAAAGAGTCAAGAATTAGGAAGTGAGTTTGTTATTAAAATAGTCTTCTCAAACCGAAAGTGGTTTAAATAAACCATTTCCGGTTTGATCATTGATCATCATAGATCGAAAAACGTAATACGAATTAAGATCCGGGTTTCTGTTTCGTAAGAACATATTTAATCTCTATTATTAACTCTCTACTAAAACCGGAAGTGGTTCATTCAACTATAATTTCTCGTTTCAATAAATATTGGTCTACATAGAGCAAGAGCGGTAAAAGATAGATGAAAGCAGTTTTCTCCACCGAATAGCTCTCAAGTGCCTCAAAAGTACAGTGGTGTAGTCAGGGGGCTCACCCGGCTCAAGCTCCCCTCATTAGTGTTGTAATGTTGAAAGTGGATTCGGCTTACACGAAGTATGTTCCATTTGTAATGTTAGAACTTTTCTTTTTAGTTTCCTTAGTAAGCATAAGGGAGCTTGTAGTTTTACTCCAGATGTAATTAAGTATGTGTCTATGTAGTACTTTACTTCTCGGTAGCTACCAGCTAAATTTAAACCAAATTAGATGTACAAGTACCCAATCATCTAAGGAATAAAGATCACTACATGTGATGGCCGAGCTTGGTCGGCGATAGGCTCGGCTCGGCTTGCCTTGTATGTTCTATTTTATTTCTCCGTAACTACTGGCCAAATATAATCGAAATTTGGTGTGCAGATAGCACATTATCCAAAGAATAAACATCTCTATACTTGGTGGCCGACTCGGCAAAGGACAGGCTCGGTTCGGCTCTGTTTGTATGTGGTACTTTATTTCTCAGTAACTATTGGTCAGATTTAAATCAAATTTGGTTTCCAAGTATCGCTTAAGGAATAAAGATCATTATATATTATGTCTGGGCTCGGTCGCCGACAGTCTCGACTCGACTTGTCTTGTACGTTGTATCTTCTTTTTCAGTAACTACTGGCCGAAATACGATTTTAAACAGGGACTCAAGTCTAATGGAGGACAAAAATGTCCTTCTCTCCTCTTGCCTTATGTTTTCTTACTTACTTGACAAAAGTTATATTATTTTGTTTGGTGAATTATTTTCCTTCAACCTTCAGAAAATCATGCTTTTGCACAGCTCTGCTTTCTTTTAAGCCCCAAACAGAAACATGATGGCAAAAAGTTTCGGAATGTGTTGCTATTTTCACTGCCCGCTTCTCGTTTTAGATAGTGTATATTTACAACAAAGGGGGAAAGTGCACCTTTGCAGTCCCTAAATCCGGCCCTACAGAAATTAATAACTCAGGCTAGAAATAAGATAGAAATATGAAACTGGTGTTGAATTGTTTACAAACTATAAAAGTTTTGGTCACATCAGTACACTTCCACATGAGCACCCTTGGTAGCACGTAGCACATCTAGGCGATATTCAATTTCCATCCACACATTAGCCAACATCACTGGAGGGATCGATGCAACGACTGTGGTTATTCGTTGCTGCAGGGTTTCAAGATCTGGTACACGTGTTCGGTAGACCTCATCCTTGACATAACCCCATAAAAAGAAGTCTAATGGGGTTATGTCAGGAGAGCGTGGAGGCCAAGCTGTTGGTCCATCACGACCAATCCATCGCCCAGGAAATGTCCTATCGAGATAGGCACGGACGTCCAAACCCCAATGAGGTGGTGCACCGTCTTGCTGAAAAACGACATCGGGGCGATACTGAAGCAGCTGAGGAACAGCATACAGCTGCAACATATCCAGGTACACTGCAGATGTGATGGTATCCTCAGCGAAGAAGAATGGCCCGATAATTCGATCGTGCAATAACGCACTCCAAACATTCATCTTTGGACTGCCTCTGGTGAACTCCCTGACCTCCCTGGGGGGTTCTGAACCCCAAATGCGTACATTATGGCGACTCACTACTCCACTGACAAAGAATGTCGCTTCGTCCGTGAGTTTCTCGGGGTACTCCCGCATTCTCATTCCACCAAATTCCACATAATCATTCACTTGCATTTATCTTTTGTCTTCTTTAGTCCACGGGACAGAAAAGAGAAAACGTATCAAGAAAATTATGTAATTTTATGGTTTATATGTTTTCTAGTCTAGCTGTAACACCCTACATCGTCTTCACCTACGCCTAGTACTTTGTTTCTTGCTTGAAATAGTCAAGTTGCAATGTCTTTGTTTGAGGCGCTTTGTATATACATATTTATTTCTATATATTTCTAGAACACAATAGTATATGTAACGTTTTATTTCGTACAAAATACAGTTTGTTATGGGGTAAATTTTGACACTAATATTCGCTAGCCACTAGGCTATGCTCGCTAGACATAATAATAATAATAATAATAATAATAATAATAATAATAATAATAATAATAATAATAATAATAATAATAATAATAATAATAATAATAATATAGTTTGATTCAATATACTGAACAAATTGGGGGTGTGCCTGGATTAAGAATCAGCAAACAACGGTGAAATATCCCAAAAATAATGCAGATTGATAGCCAATGACGTGCCATGCATCACACAATTTCCTAACTATTTTGTGGGCTTTGTTTTAATAATAATAATATTATTTTCACAGGCTTGCGCCCACCATTCATAGAACAGTTCTTACATAAATTAATCCTACTCTTGTTGTGGACAGCGAAGAGCGCTATGAAAACAAGGCAAGATGAAGAATGAAAGAGATTGTCTATTTTCCCTCCCCTTTGTTACTTTTGTCTCACTCTGTGCTTCCCCCTGACCCTGCTATCCCCTTCCACCTGCCTTTTTCCTTGTATGTGACTGACTTCCTCCTATGATATTCACAGAAATGGATCAAGTTTTTTTTCTCCTTGTCTCTACTTTAGATTTGCAATAACATCATATGAAAGTGAAATTTCGTTCTGCTTCACCACCTGAAGAACGAAATTCAATGTCACCCTCTGAAGAATAATACAATAGATACCATGTCCGAGGAAATCTCCAAAGATCTGATAAGATCTGTAACTGAGGAACACAATACCTTACCAAACCTGTCTGTTCATCTGTGTTACTCGTGTGGCAAATAGTATTTGTAACGAAATAGCTTCTGTTCCACACATTTTCGTTCCATTAGATACCCGCAGAGGAAAGAATCTCATTCAGCTGGTACCAGTTGTTGATTTTCTCCCACCAAGCGTGAAAGGAATACCCGAAACAGATTTGTTCCTTCAATTAGTTACGGTACAATAACGTTACATGCTCGAATAACGTTACGGTGTCGTAACAAAAATTGGTGTTATACCTTGTACCTACCTACATTAAATAACCAATAATTTTGTTACAGAGAACTATTTTCGTTACGTTACAGTTACGTTAAGTTATCCACCCCTGGGTAAACTGTACTTTTATTCTTTAGGTAATATTCAAAGTTTAAATTTGTGTTCAACATATCAGTTTCTGCCTTGTTTGTTTCTTTAGTATTCTTTCCAACGTAGAGGGGCACGGTGGCTGAGCGATACAGCGCTTATGTCTAACGCGTGAAGTTCTTGGTTCGATCCTCGGCCAAGTAAGTTTGTGGTGGACAACATCGTGTTCCTGAGTTTTCTCGGGTACTCTTATTTCTTTCTACTTTCTTATTTTACCAATCCTTCCATCATCATTAACTTGCTAATGTTTCTTGTTGCATGGCCAGACAGTTTGCTGAATGTGTATGTATTCTAGCTTCTTTATGAGTGTCTGAAACGTTTTTACATCCAATGAAAATAAATATTATTGTCGTTCTTAGTGACAAAATGTCAAGTGATTAGCTAAATTCGAGATGTTGAAGCTAGATATTCAAGTTTTAGGGTAACCGATAAACAGTTATTCAGGAGGGAGTTTTATCTGCTAGCAAAAGTGCCATTTTGGGGCCGCGGTGGCTCAGTGGTGCTTGGCTTCATTTCTGGTGCTTGGGGTCCCGGGTTCGATCCCAGCCCCGCCAAGTGAACTTTGTGGTGGACAAACACCGTGTGTGTGGGTTTTCTCGGGGTTCTCCCGTTTCCTCCCACTTTCTTCATTCCACCATTTCATTCATTTCTCATTATCACCGTCTCCTTTAGCCTAACCGGCATAACGTGGGACGTAAAAACTCGAAGATTTCAGAAGTGTCATTTTTCGAACAGACTGGATGGTATGCAACCTGAAACACAGTAGACGCATTGGAGTTGCCTAACATTAGAGTTTTCTGTCAATGAAATTATACGTTTTTGAACCCTCTCCCCTAAAACTAATTAAATCTTTCGATTTAACGTCCCATGCTTATGTCCTTTAGAGGCTGAGAGAGACGGATGATTAAGGCATGTAAATGGTGATGGAAGAATCGATGGAGTCGAGTTGAGTTGATTTTGAGTTTAACGTCCCTTTCAGCAGTGACGCTATATGAGACGTTGATCTACTGATTAACGTGGAATCCGAACCACATGAGCTCCCGCCGGGGATCGAACCCGGGTGAAGAATCGGTGGAATGATAATGTGGGAGGAAACCCTACTTGGCCGAGGATCGAACCAGAAACCTCACACATCAGAGGTGAGCGCTCTATCACTAAGCCACTGTGGTCCCGACCTCCCCTATTAGGATTCGCATTTTAAAAATTCTGTCTTCGGGTTTCTTCCATACAGTTACCTAAAAGTATATGGAATCACGGTGGCTCAGTGTTCTTCTCTGGTGCGTGGATTCCTTGGTTCGATCCTAGCTTGCGCCAAATGTGTTTTGGGGACGTGTTTTTTCTATGTATTCTTCCGTTTCCTCCCATTTTATTCATTCCACAATTTCATTGTCACCATTACCGTCTCCTTTAGCCTACACGGCAGAGGGGTCGCGGTGGCTCAGTGGTAGAGCGTTTACCTCTGGTGCTTGGGGTCCCGGGTTCGATCCCAGCCCCCGCCAAGTGAACTTTGTGGTGGACAAACACCGTGTGCGTTAGTTTTCTCGGGGTTCTGCTGTTTCCTCCAACTTTCTTCATTCCACCATTTCACTCATTACTCATCATCACCGTTTCCTTTAGCCTAACCGGCATAGTCGTGGGACGTAAAACTCAAAGATTTCATTACATTTTTTAGCCTACACGGCATAATCGCGGGATTTTAAACTGAAAAGTTCCATTTTTCATTTATCTAGAAATATTCCAGACAATAGAGTGGATTTGTATAAGAAAGAAACAAACAAACATTGTGCTCTATATATAATATCCCTTAACGGTTCACTATCTTTTCTGTCTGTTTCCGGCACTGCTTGCAAAATAATATATCCACAGACTACCTTCCGGGTAAAATTTACCAGAATTGTCACCAGGAGGCAATAGCTTCTCTGGATCGCGGAAAGCATGTACACAAATAACCACAAGGAACAATACCTAAAAATAATAGTCTTCAAACGCAATAGGCAAGATCAAAACATGTGTAGCCAAATGGTAACAAAAACTCGTTAAGGGATATGTTCGTTAACTTTGGTAGTATAGATTAATATAGTTTAAATTTCAAATTGACACTATAAAATTTTTCCGTTTTAATGTATTATCCATTATAAATTATGGTCACTTTACAGGGAAGAAGCTAATGAAGACTCGCATTCATTGTACCAAACTCCGAAATCGAATTCGGAGTCTCCGGTGTTTGAAATACACGTTTTCCCGTTTTCGTACCATCTTACTGAAAAGATATGTTGATCGAAAAGTCTGTATGTTGTTTCAAAGCTGGAGTTGTTCATATAATTAATATGCTTATGTGCCAGTCGAGGAAGGAAAAGATAGAAATTCAGTTTGCACCTAAATGTCACGAGCTGGAGGGTATCAATGAACCATAAAATATTTAGCAAAATGCCACATATTATATATATATATATATATATATATATATATATATATATATATATATATATATATATATATATATATATATATATAAATGCACGTTCATACAATGCAATTCTCCCTTCCCGCCTTGGACGTGATTTTTTCCTTCAACACTTGGTTGAGTTAGTGCTGATATAAAAGTCAACTTGAACAAAGAGCTGGGCTTGTTTTCATGTTTTTTATGTATGAAGTTTCCATGGATGCATTTCAAGGGTGTGTTGTTTCAAGTGGTCATGTGTTGATATGTGAGTTAGTTTTGTAGCGTTCTAATGCGATTTGTTAATCGGATAAGTCATTGTTCATTAGTTTAGTCGTGTTACAAGAATGGCAGTAAAATAAGCTTGAAAGAAAAGAAATGTATATTACCATGTATATCACATTAATACCTCAGTAAATGAAATATATTTCAAACATTACCTTTACGAACACATATTTCCAGGAAGAAAATATAAATGCGTAACATAGATGTGGCCTTGAGACAGCTGATACGTTTGTTCTCTGTTTTGTTCATAGACGGAGATGCGAGGGTGATTCAGAAAGTAATGCCTCCAAGGTGATACCTTTATTTGTGTTTGATAGATAACACCGATATAGGTATCAGTGGAAAGCTGGCAATGTCAGCTACAAATGGTGACATCAGTTTTCAACATGGTCTCCATTACGGGCAACATATTTGCGCGTACGCGAAACAAGTTTTTCATGCCGTCGGCGAAGAATTGTGGTGACTGCTGGCGACACCATTGCCGAGCTGCTGCTTCCACTTCCGCGTCACAACTGTAGTGTTGGCCCTGAAGGTGATACTTAAGTTTGGGAAGAGCCAAAAGTTGCATGGCGCAAGATCCGGACTATAGGCAGGATGAGGTAGAATGTCAACAACACTTTGTAGCAGATGGGATAACTTTGATTTTTGGCGGAGGAGAGGATGTGTGATGGTACTCCATCGACTGACATTTAGTTTGGGGTTTAATGATAAATCCACGACTCGTCGCCGGGAATGAATGTTCCTGGTCGTACAACCTTCCGCAGTCAGAAATTCAATGACAGCCCACTGTTTCAACCAGGCGTCACCACTGGATGCCATTGATTGCTCCATTACTCTGGAACAAGAAGATGTAGGAAGGTGAAACAAGCGACATTCTATAGCTTAAACACCAGTGCATTAATGATAAACAGTTCAGAATGTTTGCAGTACTGTTGGCCAAGTAGTTGGCTTGGAAGCATTAATTTCTGAATCACCCACATCGTTCATCCAGGCTGTACGAAAAAGTAGTGTCTGCTTATGCAGAGCCTGTTAATGTAATGGAAACATCTCCCCCCCCCCAAAAAAAAAGACTCTTACCAGATTAGCATGGTTTCAAACCTACTTTCGCCCTCAAAACAGTTTTTAATGTGACGTGGAATGGAGTCACGGAAGTTGCGAATGTTTTAAGTGAGATATTACACCATTTTGTGTGCAGTACGTCACTCATTTCGTTAAGAGACGGTGGAGGCGGAAATCTGCGCCCAATTCATTTCTCCAGAACGGACTACATATTTTCAGTTGTGCTTAGGTCTGGGGATTGGGCAGGCCAGGGAAAGTGCTCAACTTTATCCCGATCCCCAAATAACACAGCAACAGTTCCAGATGTGTGAAGGGGCACATGATGATCCTAGAATATGGAATTTCTGTCCGGAGACAACATCGAAACATAGGATGCACATGATCCCTTAAAATGGCCTTATAATCATGGACAGTGACGCGACCGGTAAGCATTAGCACAGGATACATTGAAACACAGATATCGCGGTCCACATCATCATAGAGCCACCGCCATATTTCACGGTTGAACGGAGACACTTAGCCCAGTGCATTTAGATTTTAACCCGGAATTTTATAAGAAGCTGAAAATTGATGGAAATGTTCAGAATGTTGTCCTAAACAACATACTGAGATCCCAAAAATTCCCATTGAGCAAACCGAGATGTGACGTCACCAAGGTGGGCGATGACGGAATTTACGACTGCTTTTCATACACTGTTGCCATCTTCAAATATTACACCTGAAAGTGAAATGAGTGTACATTCTCAATTTGTGTTTTAAAATCTAACTATGCATAACTTTGAGATGAATTAATGCTATTTGGTGTTACAGAAGCTTTCCAACGAGCCATAAATCATTGAACTAACAGAGCTATTCAATTTTAAATAAAGTTAGCCGTGATCAACTATTAAAAAAATAGCACATCGCAATTACTTACGACGGACGCTGTAAATGGTAGTAACAACTACAACATTAGGGATAATTTCTGTTATATTTCTTCCACAAATATATTAAGCATGTAGCTAGGGCATGGTGTCTCAACCTGTGGTATGCATGACTTGTAAATTTATGCTAAAATATTCTCTTGCTTGAGACAAAAAATAAAATAAAAAGTAAATAGTGGTCGAGTCGAAGACTTTCCCGACATCTTTTTAAAAGCAAATATTTCTTTTTTTAACCGACTTCAAAGAAAAGGAGGTTCTCAGTTTGACCTGTATGTATGTAGTGTTGAATTACTATTATATCGAGAACTCTTGGTCATATTTCAATGCGGTTTTCACTACGGATAAGCAGTTTTGAAGCACAATAATTCTTACAACGCCTAAAATCCTAAAATATGCTGCAACCAGAAATTCAACAAACCAATGCGGGTTGCATATAATCATGGGATAGGAACAATTTTTAGACAGTTTTTTCCAAGTGATTTAACACTGGTGATGGATATGTAGGTCATTGGGGAAGTGATGACTATTTACATGAAGGTCTTGCTCAACATTTGCCAAAATATCATCCACTCTTTCTGTAATTGATTGCTCACTGCGAAAAGCATCTTATACGTAGGAATTTGCAGAACGAAAGCGACAGTTTTTTTTTTCTGTCTGTTTCCTGTTGCCTAAATATCCACAGCCTACCAACAATGAACCTATAATAGGTCACGATGTCCCATTGGTAGGACGTTTACATCTGGTTTTAAATATTCTTAAGAATTATAACCTGCAAATAATTAAAAGTATTTCAAAAGTATCGTGTCGCCCAATTTGAAATTTTGGTAGTGAGTGCACTTTAAAAATCGCCTAGTCCGCTACGTGTAGCCCAATCTGGCAGCACTGGTCAAAATGAGAGATAAGAAAAAAGTCATAACATATAAACATTCAGTTGCTGGTAACAGCCTAATAATATTCTAAATAAAAGGGTACTTCAAATTTGTATTAATATTACTGGCTACAATATATTTTCTTAGCCATGGAAATATTTCTGAGTGCACATTCGTAAGGTTTGAGCAAAATAAGGGAAACAGAGTACTTCTATCCCTCCACAGCTCTTCGTTAATTTACAACCCAGTGAAGTAATGTGCTCACGCTTTCGAACTTACTTTTATGCCTCCTTTTTGTTTCGTGGCCAGAAGTGAATTACATAATACTTTGTGTATTGAAGTTAATAATAAATAGAAGTGCAGTGTGAAGTTGTGATAATCGTGGAAGGCTCGTAAGTGACAAATGCCAGTATATGTTTTTATGTTAAGGAAGTTAATTGGATTGGATTGTCAGTTGAGGTAGAACTGATTTAACCAATGGATAATTGGGAGAGATCTTGATGTTGGGCTATAATGTGGACAAGAAATGGTTCTGACGTCAGTTTCAGGATCATAAAAGTGTCTTGTCGAATCCCAAGTGAGAGAGAGAGAGATCGTGAATATTTAGATTTGATTTGAAGTCTGTAACCGTGTCATTAGTGACGGGAACGAGAGCAACCATACTGGCAGTTAGGGAAAATGAGAGGGACGGTTTTAGCGTGCTCCTCATTTCGCTTTTGTGGTTTGACTTGCTACGTGCAATCGTTTTCAAACTTCAAAAGCCAGCATGGAATTAGTTGTTTCCTGCAAGGGGCTGGTGGACCGTGGAAATGGTGAGGTTGTAAAGCTTGTCAGGTGACCTTGTCATTAGTGGGTGTGGTTACAGAGATAGTTTTATTTTTCCACCTCTAAAAGTTTATTGCTCGTTTGCGACAGAGATGCGGCTCTGTGTGTGTGTCATCAAGGCTGATTTACTTTATTTTCTGAAATATCGTAATCTGTAAGTGAATCACTTAATCTATACAATTCATCAAATTATCTTGTTTCACAAGAAATAAAAATAATAATTCCCAAATAAGAACTTTATCTTATTTCAAATCACAGGTAGGTCAACATATAGGAGAATGCTCGAAGTTTCCACTCAAGTTATTGTGCAATTAAGGAAAGCTGGAGTTTGACAGTTGCATGTGTTGTAAACAAAAGAAGGGGACGGTTGTTCACCAATCATTGCAATATTCTTTAACGCTGTTTCTCGGTAACCGAGGTCACTGACAGCGCTGTTACTGTTGGTTAAATTGTTAAATCTTCTGTCAAAAATTCCAAGTACTACTATTTTTGAATTTTGGAAACCATACATTACCAACCTCTTGTCATATTATTGCGTTTATAGAATTATGCCCAGTTAAATGTTAGCCTTTTGCCGTAGCTGCTGCCCCTATTGTTGCAGAACCGTGTTCCGTCCAATTGTCGTACGCCATTTTTACTTAACTGTACAGTATATGCGATCGTGATTACAGTTGTTTATGCAATAGAAGGTAAAAGCATTGCTACAATAAATACGATACACATACATACAGTAGTGTCATTCAGTCGGTTCGCCCGAATCAGTTGTTAAAATTTCTCAGGTTTCCAGAACTGGTTGGTAAAATCATCTCCACTTCTAGATCCAGTACTTAGAAAAGGAAATACTTCTCTAGTATTAGTTTTGAGAATCTAATATATATATATATATATATATATATATATATATATATATATATATATATATATATATATATATATATATATATATATATATATATATATATATATATATATATTTCCTTCTCATTATTTAAGGAGGCAATTAGGACGTGGTGCAGCTGAGACATGCTTCTCATCAATCAACATGTAATTCTGTCGATGTATATAGCCGTATTTCGTTTCTCTTAACATGTGTTTAGTTTCATGTTAGAAATCCAAATTTTGCATACCGCTGACGCATATCAATACAAAATGCATCTCCTGATGTTTTGTGTTTTGGCGTCGCCAGTATGTGTCAGCCTCAGAAGAAATAACTATTTTAGTTGGCGGGAAACTTTTCATCTAATTGGGAAATTCCATTACTTCGGAAGGCAGGGGGGGGGGGAGATTTGCAGTTCCGAAACCGATAACCGATCAACTTACTACAATAATCATAAAACCTGTTGCCAGATCATCACTACACACATAACAAGTAACACATACGTATATACGACGTAAAGCTACTTACCAAATAGTAATAATGATAAGAGACATAAATATTGTCTGTTCATTCTTGGTCTCTGATGGCTGCGCGAACAAGAAATCCGTGACGCGTCTTCCACCAACTGCAGTGAACACTCGTAACCATGGTGTCAACGCGCTACCGTGAAATGAAAATAGTGCGTTGTTGCAATTGATGAGTCAAGTACGTAATTTTGTCATTTCCGCTGACAAGCAAAGTGGAGCGGTTTAAAACTTACATGTTCGGTCCCAAAGATTATGACTTGTAAGTAAAGAAAGCACAGGCCTGTTTATAATTCACATCTGTTTTCATGCAGTACATTCCAGCTCTTTTCACCTCAAAGTTCTTCATATCAAATTTATTGGGCAAAATTATTTTTCACAATGACTTGTGAAATATAATACAATTTGACTTTTCTAAATTTAATGACGGACAGCTTGTACGTAATCAATTAGGTCTGTATTATGTGGATACGTCTTCCGTAATGTATGATACACATTCTTGTATTATGTATGCTTACTTAAAGATGTATATCATTTACATAGATTAAGAAAAGTAAGAGTCCCAGTATGGACTCTTGTGGAACACCACGTTCTATTTTTACATCAGTACGTGTTTTCTCATTTACTATATCGTGATCTATTAGATAAATAGCTGTTGAATCATGAAAGAGACACGCCTCTGAATCTTATTTTCTCTAGTTTTCGTAGCAATTACATTATTCTTGAGTATATCAAATGCTTTCTTCAAATCAACAAAAATAATATTTTGAATAGTGCTGTCGTTGTCAAGAGATCTTCATTTCCTTTTGATATTTAATTTAATACATAAAAGGGGCTAATAGTAAAAGGATGAAGGAAGCAAGACATTTCTACATTAATTTTTACTTCATTCCAGTAATTTACCGTCATTCAATTTCAGCAGCAATATCAGTAAGAGGTTTTCGTAAAAGTCAATACAAATCAACAAGACGCTTTTTGTTCGGTCTTCATTTTTCGCTTTTGCTTTATGTTCTCTCTTTCTCTCATATTTATGTTATCATGTGTTACTATTATGACGAAGAAAAATGACCACCATACTGACATCGCCATTCTTTCCCAATGAATCAGTTTTATATTTCTCCTTTAGAAAATTTATTGAGATCGTTTTACTGATACTTTGAATGGTCAAGTTGGGAGTCATTACAAGCTGTGACTTTGGTCTATTCGATTTTCGTCGAAAGTGAATTTACACAACTTTGAGGGGCATGATGAGTGAGTGAGTGATGCCAACGGTCATACCATATTGAATATACCGGTTCTCATCCGATCACATAAGTCAAGCAGCAATAGGTCCGCCTGGGAACACCAGATGCTGAGACTTCTTTTTTTTTTTTTTTTTTTTTTTTTTTTTTTTTTTTAGTGACGCAGTCAATGGTCTGAGCCATTAGACTGACGAACTGAGATGACACTCGTTGGGGAATCGAGTCTCTGAGAGAAAGATGGACGTTTTTAAGTTTTTTCCGATGTTTCTGTGTTCCTGCCGAATTCGGTAGAAATCCGACAGTATAAGAAAAAATTGAAACAGTTGTAAAAAAAAAAAAAAGTTGCGCGCTTACTTCTGGCGAACTGCTTCGATCATAAACTGAATTACTTGTGACTTCTTTCGTTTCCTCCCACATTATCTTCCACCAATCATTCACTTTCAGTATCCATTGGTCTCATTTATTTCCTGGAAACTTAAGTACCGTAATTGCGGGCTACTTGGACCCTTAAGGGGCTACTTGGACCCATACCAAAAAAACGTTTAAAGTCCCATATGCACTGCAATAATGAGTGAGTTCAGAGTTAGATCCGTTAGATGGGATCATAATGCAGGCGTACACACATTGAAACTAGTTCTGTGGTAGGCTACGATTGAGCAGCATTGGTGAGAAAGGTCGTTGACGAAAAGAGTGTATTTATTGAGCGCCAAACTTTTATGTGTGGACACTATTTGCAAGGAAGTGGAACCAATGCTAAGTAAACACATAAGTAGTTACATATGGGTTAATGAAACTGACATGGTAAACTTTCTCATATACAATAAGATGTGTGCGTAATTGCATTATACAGTATATGAAGTGTGTACATATGACCTGGAAAACACGGATATTTTGTCCCACATCTTTTATCTTTATCCCACCCCATCCTTTGTTATCTTTATCAATGAAAAATAAAGGTCTGTTGTCACGTGTCACACAAGTAAGGACTTTTCATTGTTTCCTTAAGGATACCGGTACAAAATGGTACATCAATATAAAAGATTGCCTGCAGGTCGAAAATATGCTGATTTTTCACAACAGCTTGAAGAATGTTTACCAGCAATTCAGTCGGGGAAAATGTCGCGAAAAGAAACAGAAGCTCACTTCAAGATAAGTCATTCCACCATAGAAAGAAGATTAAAGAATAGGTCAAGGCAGAATCCGGACCATCTGAAAGTGTTCACTGAAGAAGAAGAATTAGCCTTCGCTAGTCATCTTGATAAAGTTTGTGATTTCGGATTCCTCGTTAATTAACTTGATTTCAGATTTATTGTGAAGTCCTATTTAGCCATGCATGGGAGAACTGTCATTGCTTTCTAAGACAATCTTCCCAGTCAAGATTGGGTGAAGTTATTTTAGAAACTACACCTCCAGTCAACGACTAGATTCGCTGCTAATATAGATAGGGCTCGTGCAGCTGTAGAAGAAAACGTAATCAGCTATTACAGTCATTATATTTGATAGTACCTCTTAATATGTTCTCTTTGTGGTTTGCAGTAAATAAAAAGTGTTGTTCTTGGAACACCTACGTCCTACTTAGTCTCAGAGCAGATTTCAGTGGTTTTCTGTAGGAAAATATGGGGGTGGGTTCAAGTAGCCCGAACGCGAGTTCATTTTTTACAATAATCGCCTGTGTTTTGTTTTCAATATATGTAACTAAAACTGTCCTGGATATGTACAATAAAGCCTGTAGTTCCACTTAATATGGGTTATGACAATAACTTTGGAGTTTTCGTGGATGAAAACAGGCCGAAAGAGCGAATTTATTGCAAAATTGGGTCCAAGTAGCCCGCGTTTACGGTACTTTAGCTTGAAGAGCATGTAGGTTGGACGTTAAATTACTTTTTTTTCTCCGCAACTTTGAATAAGAAACAGCGAAAATTCTTGAGTTCAGAAAAGACCGTGGACAAGTGTGTGAGGCATCAGACTGACGAATGTGAGACGTGCTGTTGCTAGTTCTGAGTTCCTGTTTTTTCTTAGGCCCAAACCAAGAAAAAGGGACTGTCGTTCAAAACGGAGTTTTTTTTTTTTTTTTTGAGATGGGAGGGGGAGAAATACTTAATTAGAGAATAGCAAAGTCCTCTGTTGAAGAGAATAGCCTGCTTTTGTGTGGATAATCGGTAAAAAATGCATATAATCATTCTGAAAATTCGTTGTATCACGTAATAAATTTTGCGTTTTTTTTTTTTTCAATAGATCATTATTAAGACACGTCAAATTGAAAGGTAAATGTGTATAATTTCGTTTCAGGCTTGCATATTCTTCTCTTTGATTTTAAATAATCATGCTTTAGTTGCGGCGAATTTCGAAAGTCCTATCTTAGAGAAACGAATATCGGCAGTGGATCAATAAAACCATTCTATGGAGAAATTGAGCTGTCAGATCCAAATGGATGTATGCGATTTGATATTGACAAATTTTCATAGCGGTACTTTTTGTTCCTTTTCTGTTTTCCGTACACCAAAAATGAATTGGCTTTATTCGAGTGTTCAGAAATGTTATGAAAGGACACCAGCGATTTTTTTTTTTTTTGGTAATTCAGGAATATCTTATTTTAAAAGATTTAGGTTACTTTTATTGTTAGTACTCTTCAAATCTCAAAAATGACTGACATTTAAAGAAATTCTTTAAATTAAATAGAAAGATACATATAATTGATTAGAGAATCAAAAACTGGAAGGGATACGCTGGCTGAATGGTAGAGCGCTCATCTCTGATAGGGTCCCAGGTCACACGAATTTGTGGTGGATAGTATCGTGTCCGAGGGTTTTCTCGAGTTTCTTCCGTTTCCTCCCATATTCTCATTTCACTAATTATACAAGGTGGCCCAAAAGTAGGTATACACTGCCGTCCCGTATATTGTATCATTTCTTATTGTTATCAAACAGGTAAACGTAGTTTCTTTATTATTTGTTCTTAAGGCTGCAGACTACTAAATATTTTTGAAAAACTAATAATTTTTCTTTTGCCCGTTTCTCGTAAGTGGAAAGAGGTAATAAAATGTAACTTACCACAATAATAGATAATGTTATTCTATACCTGAAAATACAAATCGGAAGAATTTTCAGTGTTGCCATCCATAGAAATTACAGTGTGACCAGAATTTGAATTACTCAAAAATCTAGGTAAAGGCAGCGACTAGAAAAATGAATTCAACGGTAATTGATGACTTATCATGCTGTCTATCCTTCTTGTTTACTACTTTTTAAATAATGTTTCTATTTATTTTGTAATGACTTATTTATTTTGTAAGCATTTATGTAAGGTTTATAAAATAAATAGAAATATTATTTAAAAAGTAGTAAACAAGAAGGATAGAGAGCATGATAAATCATCAATTACCCTTGAGTTTATTTTTCTAGTCGCTGCCTTTACCTAGATTTTTGAGTAATTCAAATTCTGGTCACACTGTTATTTGTATGGATGGCAACACTGAAAATTCTTTCCACCCGTATTTTCGGGTGTAAAATAGCATTATCTATTATTGTGGTAAGTTACATTTTATTACCTCTTTCCACTTACGAAAAACGGGCAAAAGAAAAATTATTAGTTTTTCAAAAATATTCAGTAGTCTGCCCCCTTAACGTCTTTTTACTTATAACTTAATCCCGAAACAGTCGAAGCAAATAAAGCCATAAACTAGAATGTTATACGTGATCAATGCAGGATTGTATACCTACTTTTGGGCCACCCTGGTCATAGTCATTAACTTCAGTTAATCATCCGCCTTCTTTAGCTTAAGAGTCTTCATCCCCGCGGAATTAAAATACCGGTAATTTTACAGTATTTATGTGGTATCTTCAAATAGATAAATGATAATTGAAATGTGAAACAAGAGCGCCCTAGACAATATTATTTTGCGTGAGATACCGTTATCACAAGTCACCTAGTGACTTTATGTTTTCAGCTGTTTAGAAACGTGAAAATAAATGCCGATTTTCAAAATGGCTCGAAATCGAAAGCAAATAAGTGAGTCGTGATAACGGTTTCTCATGTAAAATAATATTGTCTAGGGCGCTCTTGTTCCATATTTCGATTTTCTTTTATCTATTTGAAGATATCACATAATTAATGTAAAATTAGCGGTATTTTAATTTCGCCGGGATGAAGACTCTTAAAGGACACAAGAGTAAAGCTAGAAATTTAATTTCATTTAGTTTCCGAAGGACTTACGTATTTGGATTAAGATAGAGGAATTCGACAAGTCGCCTTACGATTTTCATTATATCTAATAATAATAATAATAATAATAATAATAAACTTTATTTTACATGCTGAGAACAGCTAAAATACAGCAAAAATACAGCACTTTGTCTTATTCTACAATATTTTAGCAATGAATATATAGTACCAGTGATAAAATTATGTTTACATCTATATCATAAATTATTAGGGTCTAATAATAAAAACATTGACAGTGTAGTGTACGTCAATTATTAAAGCAAAGAAGTGTCAAAAATTAAAAGTAAAAAACAAAAAGAAATAAATAAAAATAAAAACTACTAAGTTATATTTAAAATTCTAAAATAGTCATATTTTAAGATATGCATTCATTATAGCTGTCTAAAATCCTACAGATTAAAATATGTTTTCTATTATGCGGCTGCAATAAAATTTTTGCCCTTGTACCATATGTTGGAACTTTAAAATCAACATTTTTAAAAATGTAGTCTGAGGTATATTGGTTGTCAAGTAACTTTCCTACAAATACAGATTCAATCAATTTTCTCCTGTCAGCCAGTCGTTCCAAATTAAAATACGTTATCCAATATTCATACGTGCTAGAATAATAGTCAAGTCCTAACTTAAAACAAAGTATTCTAATAAAACACTTTTGCACCATCTCGAGTTTGTTTACGAGAGTTTTTGTTAGGCTGTTCCAAGTCACTGATGCATATTCTAGTTTCGACCTTACCAGTAATTTATTATAAGAGTACATATGTATTTGATTGACAGAAAGCAGGCCATTGATTAAACAGGTAACCGATTATTTTTCTTGCTTCATTACATACATTTTGTATATGATCACCAAAGCGTAGTGACCTGTCAAATGTTACACCTAAATCCTTTATTGTGTCAACTTTCTGTATTACAGTACCTTGTATTTCGTATTGACTTACATAGTATTGCGATTTGTTACTGTAGGTCATGCACTTAGTTTTCAGACAATTGATACTCATACCGTTATCCTTGCACCACATAATAATAATAATAATAATAATAATAATAATAATAATAATAATAATAATAATAATAATATAAACTTCCATGTAATCGAATGCTTAACTCTCGTGCTTGTTGCTCGTTTGATGCCGAGTTCGATTCTCAGTGGGGTCAGGATTTTCTGGGGTTTATTTAACATCGTTACATAAATAGAGAACTACTCGAATGTAGAAATAGTAAACTTCTGTCTAGAAGGTCAGGTATGGTTACTTTGGACTTCGATGTGACGATCGATGTATCTTTCATCTAAACTTGGGCAGTTTAGCAGGCCATACCTCGAGATATATATTAGCGTTACATGTATAATTAATTATTGGTAGGTTTTTAGAATTATTCTTTTCGTGTGTCTGTCTGTCTGTCGACTGCAGGAAAGTTAGTACAACTAGTTCAATAAATAAACCATTAAAAAGAAAATAATTAAACCATTTTAATGCTCTCTTTCAAATTTCCAAACTGTATTAGGCTTAAGTCTTCCCTAAGGGATAGAGAGAAACTTTTTTTTTTTTAATCGATTCAGTGACCCAAGAATAGGTTCCATCTCCTCCGTTAATCCGCAGTTAGAACCAAAAGTAGTAGAGGCCCGCGGTGGCTCAGTGGTAGAGTACTCATCTCAGGCATGGGATCTTTGGTTCGATCCCAGCTCGCGCTAAGTGAACTTTGTGGTGACCAAACACCGTGTGTGTGAATTTTCTCGAGGTTCTTCCGTTACTTTCCACTTTCTTCATTCCACCCTTTCATTCATTTCTTATCGCTGTCTCCTTTAGCCTAGCCGGCATAACCGTGGGACGTAAAACAGAGATTTCATTTCATTTCCAAAAATAGTAGAAATCGAACATTATTTTTCAACGATGATCGCTGTAGAACAAAAATTAAACTAGTAGTGAGAAGTTGTGTCTTTTCTTTTTCTTCACCGATTTAGCATCCAGTCATGATTCAATCTTGACCTGTCTTTTTCTACTAAAGTCAGAAGTGGTAGAAATTCAATACTACAGGATTTTCATAAAGTATGGACGGATTTAATTCGCTTATAATTTACATAAAAATGCTCATATTGAAATCAAATAAAGTGCAAACGGTAGCGGAAGGATTAAATTTTTACCTGTAATCTGCACCAGCTCAGTTCATTCACCGCCACACCTCCAACTGGGCGCCATTCCCAATCCATCGGTTAGGGAATTTCTCGTCAAGGAACTGTCTCACCTTGATTGCATAGTGAGGGGGTGCCCCGTCCTGTTGTAACACGATGTCGTTCTGGATTCCACGTGCCTCCAGTTCCGGAATTAGGTATTTCTGCAACATATCCAGGTACGAATCTTCATTTACGGTCTCCTCTTGAAAAAAGAACGGTCCAATCAGATGATCATAGGACACAGCGCACCAACGTTCACTTTAGAGCTATCTCTCTCAGAGTTGCCGCTTATCTAACAGTGTTGCCAACTAAAAATTTAATCTTTCCGCTACCGTTTGCACTTTATTTGATTTCATTATGAGCATTTTTATGTAAATTATAAGCAAATTAAATCCGTCCAGACTTTATGAAATCCCTGTACTTTCAATTTAGTGAATGTTTCATCTTTACTCTTATATCTCTTTACAACCTGAAAGTAGTTGAAAGCTTTGATTTCCGGTTTCAACACTGATCATAGGAATACAGGTGTAAAAACAGGAATAGTTTGCGAGAACCAGGTTTTTCATATGAATTCAGCACGGCAAAGATATGTTCCATCTCTGACTTTATTCCTGTATTGCAACCGGAAGTGCATTCTGGTTCCAATATTGATTCGCATAGAGCGAGAACGGTAATAGGAGGCAACATTTTTTTTTTAAAGTAATATATTCAAGATCCTAGAAATATATTTAATTTTATCTCTCATTCTTATGCTGAAACCGGAATTAGTAAAAGCTAGTACACCTTTCTACGTAATAGTAGTTGTAAGTGATGGCGATAAACTGTTTTCGATATGGATTCCGCTTCCGAAGAACAAGCTCCATAGATGGCCTTATTATTGTTAGATCAGAAGTTGTAGATTTACTATTTCGGTTTCAGCGGGCCTGGATTAATACCTAGGCTGAGTAGGCTGAAGCGTGGGGCAGCGTGCAGCCTATAGGGGCGAGATATTTGGCTCTCTCTCCTTATAAGAAATTTCCCATGTAAACATTTCTGCATTATACGATGATATAATTTACCTTTTCCCTTTCGAATAATCGTGCCGTATAAATGTGTATTGAACAATAAGACTTCGTGTACTCGCGACTGAGTACTGAATCCAGTATCAATGTCAGTTTGGTCACTGTAGCTTACAACAATGTATGAAATCTCGATCAATTTTTTTTTCATGCATGAATACAGAGCGGGCTTGCGGCTTTGTGGTGTTCGTGGGTTTTCTCGGAGTTCTCCCGTTTCCCCCCACTTTCTTCATTCCACCATTTCATTCATGGCATAACCGTGGACGTAAAACAGATTTCTCGGCAAGTAGTAATATATTAATATTTATTTTGGAGGTAGGAAGAGATGATCCCAGGAGTATAGTATACCCTAGGGCGCAAGTGTGTGTTAAAATGGACCTGGATTTTGGTATAGAATTCGCATAAGTTCTAAGTCTAATATATATATAATCGTTTTTGGTGGTGTACAACGGTATAGAGTAGAGGCACCGTTTATTCTGAACTTTGAAAAATGCTATATCTAACTTTTTTTTTTAAATTGTATTTATGAAATGAAGTTTTCAATTTAAATCGATTTAAAGACCGACGGAAACAATAGCATATTATAGACATTTAAAGATAATACGATCAGTAGTTTGCAACGCTTCTAATTTTTTCCATTTGCTCAGATTTTGATGCTTGCTTTGGCAGTTGCTAAAATTCCCCTTAAATGGAAGCCAAGCAAAGCAGTTTCTGATTTACGTGATCGTCTTCAGGAAAATAATATCCCATATATAATATTTCCTCTAAAATACAGTTCGACCACAATTGCAATATCTTTCAGTTAATATGAAAGAGGGTTCTCTCAGATAAACCTTATAGTAAGTTCAACTAAATTATGTCTGCTCCTACGGATAAATTGTGTACTGATGTTCATCAGCATAGTAGAACCATCTTAGACAGTTTAACCA
>NW_027656953.1:0-50263 GCF_964235325.1 Thermobia domestica | reverse complement strand
ACACTCATCTTAAGTCGAAAAAGTATGTCTTCAAACACTATTTTCTTCAATTTTCTTCAAAACTGTCTTATTTGGTATAAATATGTTGTTAGGTAACATCTCAACAATATAACATATGTCATTTTTATATATATTATATTGTTGGGCATTGCACCTAACTACTATATACTAAAGGCTATATCTCCGAAACTTCTGCACATATTTTAACGAAATAAAGCTAAAATTGAAGAGCATTGCCCCCTTTATGATGTGAGTGCAAGCAGAGTCCTCTACCTTAGAAGGGAAGTTACCTTGTATATATCATATTTGGTACTTTCTAACTGTTTTTTGCAGAATATAACATATTTTATACCATAATATGTCTCATTGCCTCATAACAATATGGCTGACGAATGAGAACCGAGGGGTAAGAACATGTACCATTCAGAACTACATACATCGCACTCGGTATATGGTGCATTTTCTTTATTTCTTGATGAAAAAACAATAATTTTATACTATTAAGGGTTGAAGTTTTGCATCACCCTGTATATTTTTTCTACACAACTACCAAATATACTACCTAAGTGTTGCACACATGATAAAGGGGAAAGAAAATCTATAGATTACAACAAAAAATGTAAAAAATGAAGTTAGTACCTGTTGTTATACTTGAAGCAATTTAACCCTTGCAGGATTGATGAGACCACGTGACACTCATCTTAAGTCGAAAAAGTATGTCTTCAAACACTATTTTCTTCAATTTTCTTCAAAACTGTCTTATTTGGTATAAATATGTTGTTAGGTAACATCTCAACAATATAACATATGTCATTTTTATATATATATAATTGTTGGGCATTGCACCTAACTACTATATACTAAAGGCTATATCTCCGAAACTTCTGCACATATTTTAACGAATTAAAGCTCAAATTGAAGAGCATTGCCCCCTTTATGATGTGAGTGCAAGCAGAGTCCTCTACCGTAGAAGGGAAGTTACCTTGTATATATCATATTTGGTACTTTCTAACTGTTTTTTGCAGAATATAACAGATTTTATCCCATAATATGTCTCATTGCCTCATAACAATATGGCTGACGAATGACAACCGAGGGGTAAGAACATGTACCATTCAGAACTACATACAGCGCACTCGGTATATGGTGCATTTTCTTTATTTCTTGATGAAAAAACAATAATTTTATAGTATTAAGGGTTCAAATTTTGCATCACCCTGTATATTTTTTCAACACAACTACCAAATATACTACCTAAGTGTTGCACACATGACGAAGGGGAAAGAAAATCTATAGATTACAACAAAAAATGTAAAAAATGAAGTTAGTACCTGTTGTTATACTTGAAGCAATTAAACCCTTGCAGGATTGATGAGACCACGTGACACTCATCTTAAGTCGAAAAAGTATGTCTTTAAACACTATTTTCTTCAATTTTCTTCAAAACTGTACTATTTGGTATAAATATGTTGTTAGGTAACATCTCAACAATATAACATATGTCATTTTTATATATATTATATTGTTGGGCATTGCACCTAACTACTATATACTAAAGGCTATATCTCCGAAACTTCTGCACATATTTTAACGAAATAAAGCTCAAATTGAAGAGCATTGCCCCTTTTATGATGTGAGTGCAAGCAGAGTCCTCTACCGTAGAAGGGAAGTTACCTTGTATATATCATATTTGGTACTTTCTAACTGTTTTTTTCAGGATATAACAGATTTTATCACATAATATGTCTCAATGCCTCATAACAATATGGCTGACGAATGAACCGAGGAGTAAGAACATGTACCATTCAGAACTACATACAGCGCACTCGGTATATGGTGCATTTTCTTTATTTCTTGATGAAAAAACAATAATTTTATACTATTAAGGGTTGAAATTTTGCATCACCCTGTATATTTTTTCTACACAACTACCAAATATACTACCTAAGTGTTGCACACATGATAAAGGGGAAAGAAAATCTATAGATTACAACAAAAAATGTAAAAAATGAAGTTAGTACCTGTTGTTATATTTGAAGCAATTTAACCCTTGCAGGATTGATGAGACCACGTGACACTCATCTTAAGTCGAAAAAGTATGTCTTCAAACATTATTTTCTTCAATTTTCTTCAAAACTGTCTTATTTGGTATAAATATGTTGTTAGGTAACATCTCAACAATATAACATATGTCATTTTTATATATATTATATTGTTGGGCATTGCACCTAACTACTATATACTAAAGGCTATATCTCCGAAACTTCTGCACATATTTTAACGAAATAAAGCTCAAATTGAAGAGCATTGCCCCCTTTATGATGTGAGTGCAAGCGGAGTCCTCCACCGTAGACGGGAATTTACCTTGAATATATCATATTTGGTACTTTCTAACTGTTTTTTGCAGACTATAACAAATTATTTCCCATAATATGTCTCATTGCCTCATAACAATATGGCTGACGAATGACAACCGAGGAGTAAGAACATGTACCATTCAGAACTACATACAGCGCACTCGGTATATGGTGCATTTTCTTTATTTCTTGATGAAAAAACAATAATTTTATACTACTAAGGGTTGAAATTTTGCATCACCCTGTATATTTTTTCTACACAACTACCAAATATACTACCTAAGTGTTGCACACATGATAAAGGGGAAAGAAAATCTATAGATTACAACAAAAAATGTAAAAAATGAAGTTAGTACCTGTTGTTATATTTGAAGCAATTTAACCCTTGCAGGATTGATGAGACCACGTGACACTCATCTTAAGTCGAAAAAGTATGTCTTCAAACACTATTTTCTTCAATTTTCTTCAAAACTGTCTTATTTGGTATAAATATGTTGTTAGGTAACATCTCAACAATATAACATATGTCATTTTTATATATATTATATTGTTGGGCATTGCACCTAACTACTATATACTAAAGGCTATATCTCCGAAACTTCTGCACATATTTTAACGAAATAAAGCTAAAATTGAAGAGCATTGCCCCCTTTATGATGTGAGTGCAAGCAGAGTCCTCTACCTTAGAAGGGAAGTTACCTTGTATATATCATATTTGGTACTTTCTAACTGTTTTTTGCAGAATATAACATATTTTATACCATAATATGTCTCATTGCCTCATAACAATATGGCTGACGAATGAGAACCGAGGGGTAAGAACATGTACCATTCAGAACTACATACATCGCACTCGGTATATGGTGCATTTTCTTTATTTCTTGATGAAAAAACAATAATTTTATACTATTAAGGGTTGAAGTTTTGCATCACCCTGTATATTTTTTCTACACAACCACCAAATATACTACCTAAGTGTTGCACACATGATAAAGGGGAAAGAAAATCTATAGATTACAACAAAAAATGTAAAAAATGAAGTTAGTACCTGTTGTTATACTTGAAGCAATTTAACCCTTGCAGGATTGATGAGACCACGTGACACTCATCTTAAGTCGAAAAAGTATGTCTTCAAACACTATTTTCTTCAATTTTCTTCAAAACTGTCTTATTTGGTATAAATATGTTGTTAGGTAACATCTCAACAATATAACATATGTCATTTTTATATATATATAATTGTTGGGCATTGCACCTAACTACTATATACTAAAGGCTATATCTCCGAAACTTCTGCACATATTTTAACGAATTAAAGCTCAAATTGAAGAGCATTGCCCCCTTTATGATGTGAGTGCAAGCAGAGTCCTCTACCGTAGAAGGGAAGTTACCTTGTATATATCATATTTGGTACTTTCTAACTGTTTTTTGCAGAATATAACAGATTTTATCCCATAATATGTCTCATTGCCTCATAACAATATGGCTGACGAATGACAACCGAGGGGTAAGAACATGTACCATTCAGAACTACATACAGCGCACTCGGTATATGGTGCATTTTCTTTATTTCTTGATGAAAAAACAATAATTTTATAGTATTAAGGGTTCAAATTTTGCATCACCCTGTATATTTTTTCAACACAACTACCAAATATACTACCTAAGTGTTGCACACATGACGAAGGGGAAAGAAAATCTATAGATTACAACAAAAAATGTAAAAAATGAAGTTAGTACCTGTTGTTATACTTGAAGCAATTAAACCCTTGCAGGATTGATGAGACCACGTGACACTCATCTTAAGTCGAAAAAGTATGTCTTTAAACACTATTTTCTTCAATTTTCTTCAAAACTGTACTATTTGGTATAAATATGTTGTTAGGTAACATCTCAACAATATAACATATGTCATTTTTATATATATTATATTGTTGGGCATTGCACCTAACTACTATATACTAAAGGCTATATCTCCGAAACTTCTGCACATATTTTAACGAAATAAAGCTCAAATTGAAGAGCATTGCCCCTTTTATGATGTGAGTGCAAGCAGAGTCCTCTACCGTAGAAGGGAAGTTACCTTGTATATATCATATTTGGTACTTTCTAACTGTTTTTTTCAGGATATAACAGATTTTATCACATAATATGTCTCAATGCCTCATAACAATATGGCTGACGAATGAACCGAGGAGTAAGAACATGTACCATTCAGAACTACATACAGCGCACTCGGTATATGGTGCATTTTCTTTATTTCTTGATGAAAAAACAATAATTTTATACTATTAAGGGTTGAAATTTTGCATCACCCTGTATATTTTTTCTACACAACTACCAAATATACTACCTAAGTGTTGCACACATGATAAAGGGGAAAGAAAATCTATAGATTACAACAAAAAATGTAAAAAATGAAGTTAGTACCTGTTGTTATATTTGAAGCAATTTAACCCTTGCAGGATTGATGAGACCACGTGACACTCATCTTAAGTCGAAAAAGTATGTCTTCAAACACTATTTTCTTCAATTTTCTTCAAAACTGTCTTATTTGGTATAAATATGTTGTTAGGTAACATCTCAACAATATAACATATGTCATTTTTATATATATATAATTGTTGGGCATTGCACCTAACTACTATATACTAAAGGCTATATCTCCGAAACTTCTGCACATATTTTAACGAATTAGAGCTGAAATTGAAGAGCATTGCCCCCTTTATGATGTGAGTGCAAGCAGAGTCCTCTACCGTAGAAGGGAAGTTACCTTGTATATATCATATTTGGTACTTTCTAACTGTTTTTTGCAGAATATAACAGATTTTATCCCATAATATGTCTCATTGCCTCATAACAATATGGCTGACGAATGACAACCGAGGGGTAAGAACATGTACCATTCAGAACTACATACAGCGCACTCGGTATATGGTGCATTTTCTTTATTTCTTGATGAAAAAACAATAATTTTATAGTATTAAGGGTTCAAATTTTGCATCACCCTGTATATTTTTTCAACACAACTACCAAATATACTACCTAAGTGTTGCACACATGACGAAGGGGAAAGAAAATCTATAGATTACAACAAAAAATGTAAAAAATGAAGTTAGTACCTGTTGTTATACTTGAAGCAATTAAACCCTTGCAGGATTGATGAGACCACGTGACACTCATCTTAAGTCGAAAAAGTATGTCTTTAAACACTATTTTCTTCAATTTTCTTCAAAACTGTCTTATTTGGTATAAATATGTTGTTAGGTAACATCTCAACAATATAACATATGTCATTTTTATATATATTATATTGTTGGGCATTGCACCTAACTACTATATACTAAAGGCTATATCTCCGAAACTTCTGCACATATTTTAACGAAATAAAGCTCAAATTGAAGAGCATTGCCCCCTTTATGATGTGAGTGCAAGCAGAGTCCTCCACCGTAGACGGGAATTTACCTTGAATATATCATATTTGGTACTTTCTAACTGTTTTTTGCAGACTATAACAAATTATTTCCCATAATATGTCTCATTGCCTCATAACAATATGGCTGACGAATGACAACCGAGGAGTAAGAACATGTACCATTCAGAACTACATACAGCGCACTCGGTATATGGTGCATTTTCTTTATTTCTTGATGAAAAAACAATAATTTTATACTACTAAGGGTTGAAATTTTGCATCACCCTGTATATTTTTTCTACACAACTACCAAATATACTACCTAAGTGTTGCACACATGATAAAGGGGAAAGAAAATCTATAGATTACAACAAAAAATGTAAAAAATGAAGTTAGTACCTGTTGTTATATTTGAAGCAATTTAACCCTTGCAGGATTGATGAGACCACGTGACACTCATCTTAAGTCGAAAAAGTATGTCTTCAAACATTATTTTCTTCAATTTTCTTCAAAACTGTCTTATTTGGTATAAATATGTTGTTAGGTAACATCTCAACAATATAACATATGTCATTTTTATATATATTATATTGTTGGGCATTGCACCTAACTACTATATACTAAAGGCTATATCTCCGAAACTTCTGCACATATTTTAACGAAATAAAGCTAAAATTGAAGAGCATTGCCCCCTTTATGATGTGAGTGCAAGCAGAGTCCTCTACCTTAGAAGGGAAGTTACCTTGTATATATCATATTTGGTACTTTCTAACTGTTTTTTGCAGAATATAACATATTTTATACCATAATATGTCTCATTGCCTCATAACAATATGGCTGACGAATGAGAACCGAGGGGTAAGAACATGTACCATTCAGAACTACATACATCGCACTCGGTATATGGTGCATTTTCTTTATTTCTTGATGAAAAAACAATAATTTTATACTATTAAGGGTTGAAGTTTTGCATCACCCTGTATATTTTTTCTACACAACTACCAAATATACTACCTAAGTGTTGCACACATGATAAAGGGGAAAGAAAATCTATAGATTACAACAAAAAATGTAAAAAATGAAGTTAGTACCTGTTGTTATACTTGAAGCAATTTAACCCTTGCAGGATTGATGAGACCACGTGACACTCATCTTAAGTCGAAAAAGTATGTCTTCAAACACTATTTTCTTCAATTTTCTTCAAAACTGTCTTATTTGGTATAAATATGTTGTTAGGTAACATCTCAACAATATAACATATGTCATTTTTATATATATATAATTGTTGGGCATTGCACCTAACTACTATATACTAAAGGCTATATCTCCGAAACTTCTGCACATATTTTAACGAATTAAAGCTCAAATTGAAGAGCATTGCCCCCTTTATGATGTGAGTGCAAGCAGAGTCCTCTACCGTAGAAGGGAAGTTACCTTGTATATATCATATTTGGTACTTTCTAACTGTTTTTTGCAGAATATAACAGATTTTATCCCATAATATGTCTCATTGCCTCATAACAATATGGCTGACGAATGACAACCGAGGGGTAAGAACATGTACCATTCAGAACTACATACAGCGCACTCGGTATATGGTGCATTTTCTTTATTTCTTGATGAAAAAACAATAATTTTATAGTATTAAGGGTTCAAATTTTGCATCACCCTGTATATTTTTTCAACACAACTACCAAATATACTACCTAAGTGTTGCACACATGACGAAGGGGAAAGAAAATCTATAGATTACAACAAAAAATGTAAAAAATGAAGTTAGTACCTGTTGTTATACTTGAAGCAATTAAACCCTTGCAGGATTGATGAGACCACGTGACACTCATCTTAAGTCGAAAAAGTATGTCTTTAAACACTATTTTCTTCAATTTTCTTCAAAACTGTCTTATTTGGTATAAATATGTTGTTAGGTAACATCTCAACAATATAACATATGTCATTTTTATATATATTATATTGTTGGGCATTGCACCTAACTACTATATACTAAAGGCTATATCTCCGAAACTTCTGCACATATTTTAACGAAATAAAGCTCAAATTGAAGAGCATTGCCCCCTTTATGATGTGAGTGCAAGCAGAGTCCTCCACCGTAGACGGGAATTTACCTTGAATATATCATATTTGGTACTTTCTAACTGTTTTTTGCAGACTATAACAAATTATTTCCCATAATATGTCTCATTGCCTCATAACAATATGGCTGACGAATGACAACCGAGGAGTAAGAACATGTACCATTCAGAACTACATACAGCGCACTCGGTATATGGTGCATTTTCTTTATTTCTTGATGAAAAAACAATAATTTTATACTACTAAGGGTTGAAATTTTGCATCACCCTGTATATTTTTTCTACACAACTACCAAATATACTACCTAAGTGTTGCACACATGATAAAGGGGAAAGAAAATCTATAGATTACAACAAAAAATGTAAAAAATGAAGTTAGTACCTGTTGTTATATTTGAAGCAATTTAACCCTTGCAGGATTGATGAGACCACGTGACACTCATCTTAAGTCGAAAAAGTATGTCTTCAAACATTATTTTCTTCAATTTTCTTCAAAACTGTCTTATTTGGTATAAATATGTTGTTAGGTAACATCTCAACAATATAACATATGTCATTTTTATATATATTATATTGTTGGGCATTGCACCTAACTACTATATACTAAAGGCTATATCTCCGAAACTTCTGCACATATTTTAACGAAATAAAGCTAAAATTGAAGAGCATTGCCCCCTTTATGATGTGAGTGCAAGCAGAGTCCTCTACCTTAGAAGGGAAGTTACCTTGTATATATCATATTTGGTACTTTCTAACTGTTTTTTGCAGAATATAACATATTTTATACCATAATATGTCTCATTGCCTCATAACAATATGGCTGACGAATGAGAACCGAGGGGTAAGAACATGTACCATTCAGAACTACATACATCGCACTCGGTATATGGTGCATTTTCTTTATTTCTTGATGAAAAAACAATAATTTTATACTATTAAGGGTTGAAGTTTTGCATCACCCTGTATATTTTTTCTACACAACTACCAAATATACTACCTAAGTGTTGCACACATGATAAAGGGGAAAGAAAATCTATAGATTACAACAAAAAATGTAAAAAATGAAGTTAGTACCTGTTGTTATACTTGAAGCAATTTAACCCTTGCAGGATTGATGAGACCACGTGACACTCATCTTAAGTCGAAAAAGTATGTCTTCAAACACTATTTTCTTCAATTTTCTTCAAAACTGTCTTATTTGGTATAAATATGTTGTTAGGTAACATCTCAACAATATAACATATGTCATTTTTATATATATATAATTGTTGGGCATTGCACCTAACTACTATATACTAAAGGCTATATCTCCGAAACTTCTGCACATATTTTAACGAATTAAAGCTCAAATTGAAGAGCATTGCCCCCTTTATGATGTGAGTGCAAGCAGAGTCCTCTACCGTAGAAGGGAAGTTACCTTGTATATATCATATTTGGTACTTTCTAACTGTTTTTTGCAGAATATAACAGATTTTATCCCATAATATGTCTCATTGCCTCATAACAATATGGCTGACGAATGACAACCGAGGGGTAAGAACATGTACCATTCAGAACTACATACAGCGCACTCGGTATATGGTGCATTTTCTTTATTTCTTGATGAAAAAACAATAATTTTATAGTATTAAGGGTTCAAATTTTGCATCACCCTGTATATTTTTTCAACACAACTACCAAATATACTACCTAAGTGTTGCACACATGACGAAGGGGAAAGAAAATCTGTAGATTACAACAAAAAATGTAAAAAATGAAGTTAGTACCTGTTGTTATACTTGAAGCAATTAAACCCTTGCAGGATTGATGAGACCACGTGACACTCATCTTAAGTCGATAAAGTATGTCTTTAAACACTATTTTCTTCAATTTTCTTCAAAACTGTACTATTTGGTATAAATATGTTGTTAGGTAACATCTCAACAATATAACATATGTCATTTTTATATATATTATATTGTTGGGCATTGCACCTAACTACTATATACTAAAGGCTATATCTCCGAAACTTCTGCACATATTTTAACGAAATAAAGCTCAAATTGAAGAGCATTGCCCCTTTTATGATGTGAGTGCAAGCAGAGTCCTCTACCGTAGAAGGGAAGTTACCTTGTATATATCATATTTGGTACTTTCTAACTGTTTTTTTCAGGATATAACAGATTTTATCACATAATATGTCTCAATGCCTCATAACAATATGGCTGACGAATGAACCGAGGAGTAAGAACATGTACCATTCAGAACTACATACAGCGCACTCGGTATATGGTGCATTTTCTTTATTTCTTGATGAAAAAACAATAATTTTATACTATTAAGGGTTGAAATTTTGCATCACCCTGTATATTTTTTCTACACAACTACCAAATATACTACCTAAGTGTTGCACACATGATAAAGGGGAAAGAAAATCTATAGATTACAACAAAAAATGTAAAAAATGAAGTTAGTACCTGTTGTTATATTTGAAGCAATTTAACCCTTGCAGGATTGATGAGACCACGTGACACTCATCTTAAGTCGAAAAAGTATGTCTTCAAACATTATTTTCTTCAATTTTCTTCAAAACTGTCTTATTTGGTATAAATATGTTGTTAGGTAACATCTCAACAATATAACATATGTCATTTTTATATATATATAATTGTTGGGCATTGCACCTAACTACTATATACTAAAGGCTATATCTCCGAAACTTCTGCACATATTTTAACGAATTAAAGCTGAAATTGAAGAGCATTGCCCCCTTTATGATGTGAGTGCAAGCAGAGTCCTCTACCGTAGAAGGGAAGTTACCTTGTATATATCATATTTGGTACTTTCTAACTGTTTTTTGCAGAATATAACAGATTTTATCCCATAATATGTCTCATTGCCTCATAACAATATGGCTGACGAATGACAACCGAGGGGTAAGAACATGTACCATTCAGAACTACATACAGCGCACTCGGTATATGGTGCATTTTCTTTATTTCTTGATGAAAAAACAATAATTTTATAGTATTAAGGGTTCAAATTTTGCATCACCCTGTATATTTTTTCAACACAACTACCAAATATACTACCTAAGTGTTGCACACATGACGAAGGGGAAAGAAAATCTATAGATTACAACAAAAAATGTAAAAAATGAAGTTAGTACCTGTTGTTATACTTGAAGCAATTAAACCCTTGCAGGATTGATGAGACCACGTGACACTCATCTTAAGTCGAAAAAGTATGTCTTTAAACACTATTTTCTTCAATTTTCTTCAAAACTGTACTATTTGGTATAAATATGTTGTTAGGTAACATCTCAACAATATAACATATGTCATTTTTATATATATTATATTGTTGGGCATTGCACCTAACTACTATATACTAAAGGCTATATCTCCGAAACTTCTGCACATATTTTAACGAAATAAAGCTCAAATTGAAGAGCATTGCCCCTTTTATGATGTGAGTGCAAGCAGAGTCCTCTACCGTAGAAGGGAAGTTACCTTGTATATATCATATTTGGTACTTTCTAACTGTTTTTTTCAGGATATAACAGATTTTATCACATAATATGTCTCAATGCCTCATAACAATATGGCTGACGAATGAACCGAGGAGTAAGAACATGTACCATTCAGAACTACATACAGCGCACTCGGTATATGGTGCATTTTCTTTATTTCTTGATGAAAAAACAATAATTTTATACTATTAAGGGTTGAAATTTTGCATCACCCTGTATATTTTTTCTACACAACTACCAAATATACTACCTAAGTGTTGCACACATGATAAAGGGGAAAGAAAATCTATAGATTACAACAAAAAATGTAAAAAATGAAGT
This sequence comes from Thermobia domestica, assembly GCF_964235325.1. Lineage (NCBI taxonomy): Eukaryota > Metazoa > Arthropoda > Insecta > Zygentoma > Lepismatidae > Thermobia > Thermobia domestica. The sequence continues at coordinate 38,566 of NW_027656953.1, read as the reverse complement.
TAGTACCTGTTGTTATATTTGAAGCAATTTAACCCTTGCAGGATTGATGAGACCACGTGACACTCATCTTAAGTCGAAAAAGTATGTCTTCAAACATTATTTTCTTCAATTTTCTTCAAAACTGTCTTATTTGGTATAAATATGTTGTTAGGTAACATCTCAACAATATAACATATGTCATTTTTATATATATTATATTGTTGGGCATTGCACCTAACTACTATATACTAAAGGCTATATCTCCGAAACTTCTGCACATATTTTAACGAAATAAAGCTCAAATTGAAGAGCATTGCCCCCTTTATGATGTGAGTGCAAGCAGAGTCCTCCACCGTAGACGGGAATTTACCTTGAATATATCATATTTGGTACTTTCTAACTGTTTTTTGCAGACTATAACAAATTATTTCCCATAATATGTCTCATTGCCTCATAACAATATGGCTGACGAATGACAACCGAGGAGTAAGAACATGTACCATTCAGAACTACATACAGCGCACTCGGTATATGGTGCATTTTCTTTATTTCTTGATGAAAAAACAATAATTTTATACTACTAAGGGTTGAAATTTTGCATCACCCTGTATATTTTTTCTACACAACTACCAAATATACTACCTAAGTGTTGCACACATGATAAAGGGGAAAGAAAATCTATAGATTACAACAAAAAATGTAAAAAATGAAGTTAGTACCTGTTGTTATATTTGAAGCAATTTAACCCTTGCAGGATTGATGAGACCACGTGACACTCATCTTAAGTCGAAAAAGTATGTCTTCAAACACTATTTTCTTCAATTTTCTTCAAAACTGTCTTATTTGGTATAAATATGTTGTTAGGTAACATCTCAACAATATAACATATGTCATTTTTATATATATTATATTGTTGGGCATTGCACCTAACTACTATATACTAAAGGCTATATCTCCGAAACTTCTGCACATATTTTAACGAAATAAAGCTCAAATTGAAGAGCATTGCCCCCTTTATGATGTGAGTGCAAGCAGAGTCCTCTACCGTAGAAGGGAAGTTACCTTGAATATATCATATTTGGTACTTTCTAACTGTTTTTTGCAGACTATAACAAATTATTTCCCATAATATGTCTCATTGCCTCATAACAATATGGCTGACGAATGACAACCGAGGAGTAAGAACATGTACCATTCAGAACTACATACAGCGCACTCGGTATATGGTGCATTTTCTTTATTTCTTGATGAAAAAACAATAATTTTATACTATTAAGGGTTGAAATTTTGCACCACCCTGTATATTTTTTCTACACAACTACCAAATATACTACCTAAGTGTTGCACACATGATAAAGGGGAAAGAAAATCTATAGATTACAACAAAAAATGTAAAAAATGAAGTTAGTACCTGTTGTTATACTTGAAGCAATTTAACCCTTGCAGGATTGATGAGACCACGTGACACTCATCTTAAGTCGAAAAAGTATGTCTTCAAACACTATTTTCTTCAATTTTCTTCAAAACTGTCTTATTTGGTATAAATATGTTGTTAGGTAACATCTCAACAATATAACATATGTCATTTTTATATATATTATATTGTTGGGCATTGCACCTAACTACTATATACTAAAGGCTATATCTCCGAAACTTCTGCACATATTTTAACGAAATAAAGCTCAAATTGAAGAGCATTGCCCCTTTTATGATGTGAGTGCAAGCAGAGTCCTCTACCGTAGAAGGGAAGTTACCTTGTATATATCATATTTGGTACTTTCTAACTGTTTTTTTCAGGATATAACAGATTTTATCACATAATATGTCTCAATGCCTCATAACAATATGGCTGACGAATGAACCGAGGAGTAAGAACATGTACCATTCAGACCTACATACAGCGCACTCGGTATATGGTGCATTTTCTTTATTTCTTGATGAAAAAACAATAATTTTATACTATTAAGGGTTGAAATTTTGCATCACCCTGTATATTTTTTCTACACAACTACCAAATATACTACCTAAGTGTTGCACACATGATAAAGGGGAAAGAAAATCTATAGATTACAACAAAAAATGTAAAAAATGAAGTTAGTACCTGTTGTTATATTTGAAGCAATTTAACCCTTGCAGGATTGATGAGACCACGTGACACTCATCTTAAGTCGAAAAAGTATGTCTTCAAACATTATTTTCTTCAATTTTCTTCAAAACTGTCTTATTTGGTATAAATATGTTGTTAGGTAACATCTCAACAATATAACATATGTCATTTTTATATATATATAATTGTTGGGCATTGCACCTAACTACTATATACTAAAGGCTATATCTCCGAAACTTCTGCACATATTTTAACGAATTAAAGCTGAAATTGAAGAGCATTGCCCCCTTTATGATGTGAGTGCAAGCAGAGTCCTCTACCGTAGAAGGGAAGTTACCTTGTATATATCATATTTGGTACTTTCTAACTGTTTTTTGCAGAATATAACAGATTTTATCCCATAATATGTCTCATTGCCTCATAACAATATGGCTGACGAATGACAACCGAGGGGTAAGAACATGTACCATTCAGAACTACATACAGCGCACTCGGTATATGGTGCATTTTCTTTATTTCTTGATGAAAAAACAATAATTTTATAGTATTAAGGGTTCAAATTTTGCATCACCCTGTATATTTTTTCAACACAACTACCAAATATACTACCTAAGTGTTGCACACATGACGAAGGGGAAAGAAAATCTATAGATTACAACAAAAAATGTAAAAAATGAAGTTAGTACCTGTTGTTATACTTGAAGCAATTAAACCCTTGCAGGATTGATGAGACCACGTGACACTCATCTTAAGTCGAAAAAGTATGTCTTTAAACACTATTTTCTTCAATTTTCTTCAAAACTGTACTATTTGGTATAAATATGTTGTTAGGTAACATCTCAACAATATAACATATGTCATTTTTATATATATTATATTGTTGGGCATTGCACCTAACTACTATATACTAAAGGCTATATCTCCGAAACTTCTGCACATATTTTAACGAAATAAAGCTCAAATTGAAGAGCATTGCCCCTTTTATGATGTGAGTGCAAGCAGAGTCCTCTACCGTAGAAGGGAAGTTACCTTGTATATATCATATTTGGTACTTTCTAACTGTTTTTTTCAGGATATAACAGATTTTATCACATAATATGTCTCAATGCCTCATAACAATATGGCTGACGAATGAACCGAGGAGTAAGAACATGTACCATTCAGAACTACATACAGCGCACTCGGTATATGGTGCATTTTCTTTATTTCTTGATGAAAAAACAATAATTTTATACTATTAAGGGTTGAAATTTTGCATCACCCTGTATATTTTTTCTACACAACTACCAAATATACTACCTAAGTGTTGCACACATGATAAAGGGGAAAGAAAATCTATAGATTACAACAAAAAATGTAAAAAATGAAGTTAGTACCTGTTGTTATATTTGAAGCAATTTAACCCTTGCAGGATTGATGAGACCACGTGACACTCATCTTAAGTCGAAAAAGTATGTCTTCAAACATTATTTTCTTCAATTTTCTTCAAAACTGTCTTATTTGGTATAAATATGTTGTTAGGTAACATCTCAACAATATAACATATGTCATTTTTATATATATTATATTGTTGGGCATTGCACCTAACTACTATATACTAAAGGCTATATCTCCGAAACTTCTGCACATATTTTAACGAAATAAAGCTCAAATTGAAGAGCATTGCCCCCTTTATGATGTGAGTGCAAGCAGAGTCCTCCACCGTAGACGGCAATTTACCTTGAATATATCATATTTGGTACTTTCTAACTGTTTTTTGCAGACTATAACAAATTATTTCCCATAATATGTCTCATTGCCTCATAACAATATGGCTGACGAATGACAACCGAGGAGTAAGAACATGTACCATTCAGAACTACATACAGCGCACTCGGTATATGGTGCATTTTCTTTATTTCTTGATGAAAAAACAATAATTTTATACTACTAAGGGTTGAAATTTTGCATCACCCTGTATATTTTTTCTACACAACTACCAAATATACTACCTAAGTGTTGCACACATGATAAAGGGGAAAGAAAATCTATAGATTACAACAAAAAATGTAAAAAATGAAGTTAGTACCTGTTGTTATATTTGAAGCAATTTAACCCTTGCAGGATTGATGAGACCACGTGACACTCATCTTAAGTCGAAAAAGTATGTCTTCAAACACTATTTTCTTCAATTTTCTTCAAAACTGTCTTATTTGGTATAAATATGTTGTTAGGTAACATCTCAACAATATAACATATGTCATTTTTATATATATTATATTGTTGGGCATTGCACCTAACTACTATATACTAAAGGCTATATCTCCGAAACTTCTGCACATATTTTAACGAAATAAAGCTCAAATTGAAGAGCATTGCCCCCTTTATGATGTGAGTGCAAGCAGAGTCCTCTACCGTAGAAGGGAAGTTACCTTGAATATATCATATTTGGTACTTTCTAACTGTTTTTTGCAGACTATAACAAATTATTTCCCATAATATGTCTCATTGCCTCATAACAATATGGCTGACGAATGACAACCGAGGAGTAAGAACATGTACCATTCAGAACTACATACAGCGCACTCGGTATATGGTGCATTTTCTTTATTTCTTGATGAAAAAACAATAATTTTATACTATTAAGGGTTGAAATTTTGCACCACCCTGTATATTTTTTCTACACAACTACCAAATATACTACCTAAGTGTTGCACACATGATAAAGGGGAAAGAAAATCTATAGATTACAACAAAAAATGTAAAAAATGAAGTTAGTACCTGTTGTTATACTTGAAGCAATTTAACCCTTGCAGGATTGATGAGACCACGTGACACTCATCTTAAGTCGAAAAAGTATGTCTTCAAACACTATTTTCTTCAATTTTCTTCAAAACTGTCTTATTTGGTATAAATATGTTGTTAGGTAACATCTCAACAATATAACATATGTCATTTTTATATATATTATATTGTTGGGCATTGCACCTAACTACTATATACTAAAGGCTATATCTCCGAAACTTCTGCACATATTTTAACGAAATAAAGCTAAAATTGAAGAGCATTGCCCCCTTTATGATGTGAGTGCAAGCAGAGTCCTCTACCTTAGAAGGGAAGTTACATTGTATATATCATATTTGGTACTTTCTAACTGTTTTTTGCAGAATATAACATATTTTATACCATAATATGTCTCATTGCCTCATAACAATATGGCTGACGAATGAGAACCGAGGGGTAAGAACATGTACCATTCAGAACTACATACATCGCACTCGGTATATGGTGCATTTTCTTTATTTCTTGATGAAAAAACAATAATTTTATACTATTAAGGGTTGAAGTTTTGCATCACCCTGTATATTTTTTCTACACAACTACCAAATATACTACCTAAGTGTTGCACACATGATAAAGGGGAAAGAAAATCTATAGATTACAACAAAAAATGTAAAAAATGAAGTTAGTACCTGTTGTTATACTTGAAGCAATTTAACCCTTGCAGGATTGATGAGACCACGTGACACTCATCTTAAGTCGAAAAAGTATGTCTTCAAACACTATTTTCTTCAATTTTCTTCAAAACTGTCTTATTTGGTATAAATATGTTGTTAGGTAACATCTCAACAATATAACATATGTCATTTTTATATATATATAATTGTTGGGCATTGCACCTAACTACTATATACTAAAGGCTATATCTCCGAAACTTCTGCACATATTTTAACGAATTAAAGCTCAAATTGAAGAGCATTGCCCCCTTTATGATGTGAGTGCAAGCAGAGTCCTCCACCGTAGACGGGAATTTACCTTGAATATATCATATTTGGTACTTTCTAACTGTTTTTTGCAGACTATAACAAATTATTTCCCATAATATGTCTCATTGCCTCATAACAATATGGCTGACGAATGACAACCGAGGAGTAAGAACATGTACCATTCAGAACTACATACAGCGCACTCGGTATATGGTGCATTTTCTTTATTTCTTGATGAAAAAACAATAATTTTATACTACTAAGGGTTGAAATTTTGCATCACCCTGTATATTTTTTCTACACAACTACCAAATATACTACCTAAGTGTTGCACACATGATAAAGGGGAAAGAAAATCTATAGATTACAACAAAAAATGTAAAAAATGAAGTTAGTACCTGTTGTTATATTTGAAGCAATTTAACCCTTGCAGGATTGATGAGACCACGTGACACTCATCTTAAGTCGAAAAAGTATGTCTTCAAACACTATTTTCTTCAATTTTCTTCAAAACTGTACTATTTGGTATAAATATGTTGTTAGGTAACATCTCAACAATATAACATATGTCATTTTTATATATATTATATTGTTGGGCATTGCACCTAACTACTATATACTAAAGGCTATATCTCCGAAACTTCTGCACATATTTTAACGAAATAAAGCTCAAATTGAAGAGCATTGCCCCCTTTATGATGTGAGTGCAAGCAGAGTCCTCTACCGTAGAAGGGAAGTTACCTTGAATATATCATATTTGGTACTTTCTAACTGTTTTTTGCAGACTATAACAAATTATTTCCCATAATATGTCTCATTGCCTCATAACAATATGGCTGACGAATGACAACCGAGGAGTAAGAACATGTACCATTCAGAACTACATACAGCGCACTCGGTATATGGTGCATTTTCTTTATTTCTTGATGAAAAAACAATAATTTTATACTATTAAGGGTTGAAATTTTGCACCACCCTGTATATTTTTTCTACACAACTACCAAATATACTACCTAAGTGTTGCACACATGATAAAGGGGAAAGAAAATCTATAGATTACAACAAAAAATGTAAAAAATGAAGTTAGTACCTGTTGTTATACTTGAAGCAATTTAACCCTTGCAGGATTGATGAGACCACGTGACACTCATCTTAAGTCGAAAAAGTATGTCTTCAAACACTATTTTCTTCAATTTTCTTCAAAACTGTCTTATTTGGTATAAATATGTTGTTAGGTAACATCTCAACAATATAACATATGTCATTTTTATATATATTATATTGTTGGGCATTGCACCTAACTACTATATACTAAAGGCTATATCTCCGAAACTTCTGCACATATTTTAACGAAATAAAGCTAAAATTGAAGAGCATTGCCCCCTTTATGATGTGAGTGCAAGCAGAGTCCTCTACCTTAGAAGGGAAGTTACCTTGTATATATCATATTTGGTACTTTCTAACTGTTTTTTGCAGAATATAACATATTTTATACCATAATATGTCTCATTGCCTCATAACAATATGGCTGACGAATGAGAACCGAGGGGTAAGAACATGTACCATTCAGAACTACATACATCGCACTCGGTATATGGTGCATTTTCTTTATTTCTTGATGAAAAAACAATAATTTTATACTACTAAGGGTTGAAGTTTTGCATCACCCTGTATATTTTTTCTACACAACTACCAAATATACTACCTAAGTGTTGCACACATGATAAAGGGGAAAGAAAATCTATAGATTACAACAAAAAATGTAAAAAATGAAGTTAGTACCTGTTGTTATACTTGAAGCAATTTAACCCTTGCAGGATTGATGAGACCACGTGACACTCATCTTAAGTCGAAAAAGTATGTCTTCAAACACTATTTTCTTCAATTTTCTTCAAAACTGTCTTATTTGGTATAAATATGTTGTTAGGTAACATCTCAACAATATAACATATGTCATTTTTATATATATTATATTGTTGGGCATTGCACCTAACTACTATATACTAAAGGCTATATCTCCGAAACTTCTGCACATATTTTAACGAAATAAAGCTCAAATTGAAGAGCATTGCCCCCTTTATGATGTGAGTGCAAGCAGAGTCCTCTACCGTAGAAGGGAAGTTACCTTGAATATATCATATTTGGTACTTTCTAACTGTTTTTTGCAGACTATAACAAATTATTTCCCATAATATGTCTCATTGCCTCATAACAATATGGCTGACGAATGACAACCGAGGAGTAAGAACATGTACCATTCAGAACTACATACAGCGCACTCGGTATATGGTGCATTTTCTTTATTTCTTGATGAAAAAACAATAATTTTATACTATTAAGGGTTGAAATTTTGCACCACCCTGTATATTTTTTCTACACAACTACCAAATATACTACCTAAGTGTTGCACACATGATAAAGGGGAAAGAAAATCTATAGATTACAACAAAAAATGTAAAAAATGAAGTTAGTACCTGTTGTTATACTTGAAGCAATTTAACCCTTGCAGGATTGATGAGACCACGTGACACTCATCTTAAGTCGAAAAAGTATGTCTTCAAACACTATTTTCTTCAATTTTCTTCAAAACTGTCTTATTTGGTATAAATATGTTGTTAGGTAACATCTCAACAATATAACATATGTCATTTTTATATATATTATATTGTTGGGCATTGCACCTAACTACTATATACTAAAGGCTATATCTCCGAAACTTCTGCACATATTTTAACGAAATAAAGCTAAAATTGAAGAGCATTGCCCCCTTTATGATGTGAGTGCAAGCAGAGTCCTCTACCTTAGAAGGGAAGTTACCTTGTATATATCATATTTGGTACTTTCTAACTGTTTTTTGCAGAATATAACATATTTTATACCATAATATGTCTCATTGCCTCATAACAATATGGCTGACGAATGAGAACCGAGGGGTAAGAACATGTACCATTCAGAACTACATACATCGCACTCGGTATATGGTGCATTTTCTTTATTTCTTGATGAAAAAACAATAATTTTATACTACTAAGGGTTGAAGTTTTGCATCACCCTGTATATTTTTTCTACACAACTACCAAATATACTACCTAAGTGTTGCACACATGATAAAGGGGAAAGAAAATCTATAGATTACAACAAAAAATGTAAAAAATGAAGTTAGTACCTGTTGTTATACTTGAAGCAATTTAACCCTTGCAGGATTGATGAGACCACGTGACACTCATCTTAAGTCGAAAAAGTATGTCTTCAAACACTATTTTCTTCAATTTTCTTCAAAACTGTCTTATTTGGTATAAATATGTTGTTAGGTAACATCTCAACAATGTAACATATGTCATTTTTATATATATATAATTGTTGGGCATTGCACCTAACTACTATATACTAAAGGCTATATCTCCGAAACTTCTGCACATATTTTAACGAATTAAAGCTCAAATTGAAGAGCATTGCCCCCTTTATGATGTGAGTGCAAGCAGAGTCCTCTACCGTAGAAGGGAAGTTACCTTGTATATATCATATTTGGTACTTTCTAACTGTTTTTTGCAGAATATAACAGATTTTATCCCATAATATGTCTCATTGCCTCATAACAATATGGCTGACGAATGACAACCGAGGGGTAAGAACATGTACCATTCAGAACTACATACAGCGCACTCGGTATATGGTGCATTTTCTTTATTTCTTGATGAAAAAACAATAATTTTATAGTATTAAGGGTTCAAATTTTGCATCACCCTGTATATTTTTTCAACACAACTACCAAATATACTACCTAAGTGTTGCACACATGACGAAGGGGAAAGAAAATCTGTAGATTACAACAAAAAATGTAAAAAATGAAGTTAGTACCTGTTGTTATACTTGAAGCAATTAAACCCTTGCAGGATTGATGAGACCACGTGACACTCATCTTAAGTCGATAAAGTATGTCTTTAAACACTATTTTCTTCAATTTTCTTCAAAACTGTACTATTTGGTATAAATATGTTGTTAGGTAACATCTCAACAATATAACATATGTCATTTTTATATATATTATATTGTTGGGCATTGCACCTAACTACTATATACTAAAGGCTATATCTCCGAAACTTCTGCACATATTTTAACGAAATAAAGCTCAAATTGAAGAGCATTGCCCCTTTTATGATGTGAGTGCAAGCAGAGTCCTCTACCGTAGAAGGGAAGTTACCTTGTATATATCATATTTGGTACTTTCTAACTGTTTTTTTCAGGATATAACAGATTTTATCACATAATATGTCTCAATGCCTCATAACAATATGGCTGACGAATGAACCGAGGAGTAAGAACATGTACCATTCAGAACTACATACAGCGCACTCGGTATATGGTGCATTTTCTTTATTTCTTGATGAAAAAACAATAATTTTATACTATTAAGGGTTGAAATTTTGCATCACCCTGTATATTTTTTCTACACAACTACCAAATATACTACCTAAGTGTTGCACACATGATAAAGGGGAAAGAAAATCTATAGATTACAACAAAAAATGTAAAAAATGAAGTTAGTACCTGTTGTTATATTTGAAGCAATTTAACCCTTGCAGGATTGATGAGACCACGTGACACTCATCTTAAGTCGAAAAAGTATGTCTTCAAACATTATTTTCTTCAATTTTCTTCAAAACTGTCTTATTTGGTATAAATATGTTGTTAGGTAACATCTCAACAATATAACATATGTCATTTTTATATATATATAATTGTTGGGCATTGCACCTAACTACTATATACTAAAGGCTATATCTCCGAAACTTCTGCACATATTTTAACGAATTAAAGCTGAAATTGAAGAGCATTGCCCCCTTTATGATGTGAGTGCAAGCAGAGTCCTCTACCGTAGAAGGGAAGTTACCTTGTATATATCATATTTGGTACTTTCTAACTGTTTTTTGCAGAATATAACAGATTTTATCCCATAATATGTCTCATTGCCTCATAACAATATGGCTGACGAATGACAACCGAGGGGTAAGAACATGTACCATTCAGAACTACATACAGCGCACTCGGTATATGGTGCATTTTCTTTATTTCTTGATGAAAAAACAATAATTTTATAGTATTAAGGGTTCAAATTTTGCATCACCCTGTATATTTTTTCAACACAACTACCAAATATACTACCTAAGTGTTGCACACATGACGAAGGGGAAAGAAAATCTATAGATTACAACAAAAAATGTAAAAAATGAAGTTAGTACCTGTTGTTATACTTGAAGCAATTAAACCCTTGCAGGATTGATGAGACCACGTGACACTCATCTTAAGTCGAAAAAGTATGTCTTTAAACACTATTTTCTTCAATTTTCTTCAAAACTGTACTATTTGGTATAAATATGTTGTTAGGTAACATCTCAACAATATAACATATGTCATTTTTATATATATTATATTGTTGGGCATTGCACCTAACTACTATATACTAAAGGCTATATCTCCGAAACTTCTGCACATATTTTAACGAAATAAAGCTCAAATTGAAGAGCATTGCCCCTTTTATGATGTGAGTGCAAGCAGAGTCCTCTACCGTAGAAGGGAAGTTACCTTGTATATATCATATTTGGTACTTTCTAACTGTTTTTTTCAGGATATAACAGATTTTATCACATAATATGTCTCAATGCCTCATAACAATATGGCTGACGAATGAACCGAGGAGTAAGAACATGTACCATTCAGAACTACATACAGCGCACTCGGTATATGGTGCATTTTCTTTATTTCTTGATGAAAAAACAATAATTTTATACTATTAAGGGTTGAAATTTTGCATCACCCTGTATATTTTTTCTACACAACTACCAAATATACTACCTAAGTGTTGCACACATGATAAAGGGGAAAGAAAATCTATAGATTACAACAAAAAATGTAAAAAATGAAGTTAGTACCTGTTGTTATATTTGAAGCAATTTAACCCTTGCAGGATTGATGAGACCACGTGACACTCATCTTAAGTCGAAAAAGTATGTCTTCAAACATTATTTTCTTCAATTTTCTTCAAAACTGTCTTATTTGGTATAAATATGTTGTTAGGTAACATCTCAACAATATAACATATGTCATTTTTATATATATTATATTGTTGGGCATTGCACCTAACTACTATATACTAAAGGCTATATCTCCGAAACTTCTGCACATATTTTAACGAAATAAAGCTCAAATTGAAGAGCATTGCCCCCTTTATGATGTGAGTGCAAGCAGAGTCCTCCACCGTAGACGGGAATTTACCTTGAATATATCATATTTGGTACTTTCTAACTGTTTTTTGCAGACTATAACAAATTATTTCCCATAATATGTCTCATTGCCTCATAACAATATGGCTGACGAATGACAACCGAGGAGTAAGAACATGTACCATTCAGAACTACATACAGCGCACTCGGTATATGGTGCATTTTCTTTATTTCTTGATGAAAAAACAATAATTTTATACTACTAAGGGTTGAAATTTTGCATCACCCTGTATATTTTTTCTACACAACTACCAAATATACTACCTAAGTGTTGCACACATGATAAAGGGGAAAGAAAATCTATAGATTACAACAAAAAATGTAAAAAATGAAGTTAGTACCTGTTGTTATATTTGAAGCAATTTAACCCTTGCAGGATTGATGAGACCACGTGACACTCATCTTAAGTCGAAAAAGTATGTCTTCAAACACTATTTTCTTCAATTTTCTTCAAAACTGTCTTATTTGGTATAAATATGTTGTTAGGTAACATCTCAACAATATAACATATGTCATTTTTATATATATTATATTGTTGGGCATTGCACCTAACTACTATATACTAAAGGCTATATCTCCGAAACTTCTGCACATATTTTAACGAAATAAAGCTCAAATTGAAGAGCATTGCCCCCTTTATGATGTGAGTGCAAGCAGAGTCCTCTACCGTAGAAGGGAAGTTATCTTGAATATATCATATTTGGTACTTTCTAACTGTTTTTTGCAGACTATAACAAATTATTTCCCATAATATGTCTCATTGCCTCATAACAATATGGCTGACGAATGACAACCGAGGAGTAAGAACATGTACCATTCAGAACTACATACAGCGCACTCGGTATATGGTGCATTTTCTTTATTTCTTGATGAAAAAACAATAATTTTATACTATTAAGGGTTGAAATTTTGCACCACCCTGTATATTTTTTCTACACAACTACCAAATATACTACCTAAGTGTTGCACACATGATAAAGGGGAAAGAAAATCTATAGATTACAACAAAAAATGTAAAAAATGAAGTTAGTACCTGTTGTTATACTTGAAGCAATTTAACCCTTGCAGGATTGATGAGACCACGTGACACTCATCTTAAGTCGAAAAAGTATGTCTTCAAACACTATTTTCTTCAATTTTCTTCAAAACTGTCTTATTTGGTATAAATATGTTGTTAGGTAACATCTCAACAATATAACATATGTCATTTTTATATATATTATATTGTTGGGCATTGCACCTAACTACTATATACTAAAGGCTATATCTCCGAAACTTCTGCACATATTTTAACGAAATAAAGCTAAAATTGAAGAGCATTGCCCCCTTTATGATGTGAGTGCAAGCAGAGTCCTCTACCTTAGAAGGGAAGTTACCTTGTATATATCATATTTGGTACTTTCTAACTGTTTTTTGCAGAATATAACATATTTTATACCATAATATGTCTCATTGCCTCATAACAATATGGCTGACGAATGAGAACCGAGGGGTAAGAACATGTACCATTCAGAACTACATACATCGCACTCGGTATATGGTGCATTTTCTTTATTTCTTGATGAAAAAACAATAATTTTATACTATTAAGGGTTGAAGTTTTGCATCACCCTGTATATTTTTTCTACACAACTACCAAATATACTACCTAAGTGTTGCACACATGATAAAGGGGAAAGAAAATCTATAGATTACAACAAAAAATGTAAAAAATGAAGTTAGTACCTGTTGTTATACTTGAAGCAATTTAACCCTTGCAGGATTGATGAGACCACGTGACACTCATCTTAAGTCGAAAAAGTATGTCTTCAAACACTATTTTCTTCAATTTTCTTCAAAACTGTCTTATTTGGTATAAATATGTTGTTAGGTAACATCTCAACAATATAACATATGTCATTTTTATATATATATAATTGTTGGGCATTGCACCTAACTACTATATACTAAAGGCTATATCTCCGAAACTTCTGCACATATTATAACGAATTAAAGCTCAAATTGAAGAGCATTGCCCCCTTTATGATGTGAGTGCAAGCAGAGTCCTCCACCGTAGACGGGAATTTACCTTGAATATATCATATTTGGTACTTTCTAACTGTTTTTTGCAGACTATAACAAATTATTTCCCATAATATGTCTCATTGCCTCATAACAATATGGCTGACGAATGACAACCGAGGAGTAAGAACATGTACCATTCAGAACTACATACAGCGCACTCGGTATATGGTGCATTTTCTTTATTTCTTGATGAAAAAACAATAATTTTATACTACTAAGGGTTGAAATTTTGCATCACCCTGTATATTTTTTCTACACAACTACCAAATATACTACCTAAGTGTTGCACACATGATAAAGGGGAAAGAAAATCTATAGATTACAACAAAAAATGTAAAAAATGAAGTTAGTACCTGTTGTTATATTTGAAGCAATTTAACCCTTGCAGGATTGATGAGACCACGTGACACTCATCTTAAGTCGAAAAAGTATGTCTTCAAACACTATTTTCTTCAATTTTCTTCAAAACTGTCTTATTTGGTATAAATATGTTGTTAGGTAACATCTCAACAATATAACATATGTCATTTTTATATATATTATATTGTTGGGCATTGCACCTAACTACTATATACTAAAGGCTATATCTCCGAAACTTCTGCACATATTTTAACGAAATAAAGCTCAAATTGAAGAGCATTGCCCCCTTTATGATGTGAGTGCAAGCAGAGTCCTCTACCGTAGAAGGGAAGTTACCTTGAATATATCATATTTGGTACTTTCTAACTGTTTTTTGCAGACTATAACAAATTATTTCCCATAATATGTCTCATTGCCTCATAACAATATGGCTGACGAATGACAACCGAGGAGTAAGAACATGTACCATTCAGAACTACATACAGCGCACTCGGTATATGGTGCATTTTCTTTATTTCTTGATGAAAAAACAATAATTTTATACTATTAAGGGTTGAAATTTTGCACCACCCTGTATATTTTTTCTACACAACTACCAAATATACTACCTAAGTGTTGCACACATGATAAAGGGGAAAGAAAATCTATAGATTACAACAAAAAATGTAAAAAATGAAGTTAGTACCTGTTGTTATACTTGAAGCAATTTAACCCTTGCAGGATTGATGAGACCACGTGACACTCATCTTAAGTCGAAAAAGTATGTCTTCAAACACTATTTTCTTCAATTTTCTTCAAAACTGTCTTATTTGGTATAAATATGTTGTTAGGTAACATCTCAACAATATAACATATGTCATTTTTATATATATTATATTGTTGGGCATTGCACCTAACTACTATATACTAAAGGCTATATCTCCGAAACTTCTGCACATATTTTAACGAAATAAAGCTAAAATTGAAGAGCATTGCCCCCTTTATGATGTGAGTGCAAGCAGAGTCCTCTACCTTAGAAGGGAAGTTACCTTGTATATATCATATTTGGTACTTTCTAACTGTTTTTTGCAGAATATAACATATTTTATACCATAATATGTCTCATTGCCTCATAACAATATGGCTGACGAATGAGAACCGAGGGGTAAGAACATGTACCATTCAGAACTACATACATCGCACTCGGTATATGGTGCATTTTCTTTATTTCTTGATGAAAAAACAATAATTTTATACTACTAAGGGTTGAAGTTTTGCATCACCCTGTATATTTTTTCTACACAACTACCAAATATACTACCTAAGTGTTGCACACATGATAAAGGGGAAAGAAAATCTATAGATTACAACAAAAAATGTAAAAAATGAAGTTAGTACCTGTTGTTATACTTGAAGCAATTTAACCCTTGCAGGATTGATGAGACCACGTGACACTCATCTTAAGTCGAAAAAGTATGTCTTCAAACACTATTTTCTTCAATTTTCTTCAAAACTGTCTTATTTGGTATAAATATGTTGTTAGGTAACATCTCAACAATATAACATATGTCATTTTTATATATATTATATTGTTGGGCATTGCACCTAACTACTATATACTAAAGGCTATATCTCCGAAACTTCTGCACATATTTTAACGAAATAAAGCTCAAATTGAAGAGCATTGCCCCCTTTATGATGTGAGTGCAAGCAGAGTCCTCTACCGTAGAAGGGAAGTTACCTTGAATATATCATATTTGGTACTTTCTAACTGTTTTTTGCAGACTATAACAAATTATTTCCCATAATATGTCTCATTGCCTCATAACAATATGGCTGACGAATGACAACCGAGGAGTAAGAACATGTACCATTCAGAACTACATACAGCGCACTCGGTATATGGTGCATTTTCTTTATTTCTTGATGAAAAAACAATAATTTTATACTATTAAGGGTTGAAATTTTGCACCACCCTGTATATTTTTTCTACACAACTACCAAATATACTACCTAAGTGTTGCACACATGATAAAGGGGAAAGAAAATCTATAGATTACAACAAAAAATGTAAAAAATGAAGTTAGTACCTGTTGTTATACTTGAAGCAATTTAACCCTTGCAGGATTGATGAGACCACGTGACACTCATCTTAAGTCGAAAAAGTATGTCTTCAAACACTATTTTCTTCAATTTTCTTCAAAACTGTCTTATTTGGTATAAATATGTTGTTAGGTAACATCTCAACAATATAACATATGTCATTTTTATATATATTATATTGTTGGGCATTGCACCTAACTACTATATACTAAAGGCTATATCTCCGAAACTTCTGCACATATTTTAACGAAATAAAGCTAAAATTGAAGAGCATTGCCCCCTTTATGATGTGAGTGCAAGCAGAGTCCTCTACCTTAGAAGGGAAGTTACCTTGTATATATCATATTTGGTACTTTCTAACTGTTTTTTGCAGAATATAACATATTTTATACCATAATATGTCTCATTGCCTCATAACAATATGGCTGACGAATGAGAACCGAGGGGTAAGAACATGTACCATTCAGAACTACATACATCGCACTCGGTATATGGTGCATTTTCTTTATTTCTTGATGAAAAAACAATAATTTTATACTACTAAGGGTTGAAGTTTTGCATCACCCTGTATATTTTTTCTACACAACTACCAAATATACTACCTAAGTGTTGCACACATGATAAAGGGGAAAGAAAATCTATAGATTACAACAAAAAATGTAAAAAATGAAGTTAGTACCTGTTGTTATACTTGAAGCAATTTAACCCTTGCAGGATTGATGAGACCACGTGACACTCATCTTAAGTCGAAAAAGTATGTCTTCAAACACTATTTTCTTCAATTTTCTTCAAAACTGTCTTATTTGGTATAAATATGTTGTTAGGTAACATCTCAACAATATAACATATGTCATTTTTATATATATATAATTGTTGGGCATTGCACCTAACTACTATATACTAAAGGCTATATCTCCGAAACTTCTGCACATATTTTAACGAATTAAAGCTCAAATTGAAGAGCATTGCCCCCTTTATGATGTGAGTGCAAGCAGAGTCCTCTACCGTAGAAGGGAAGTTACCTTGTATATATCATATTTGGTACTTTCTAACTGTTTTTTGCAGAATATAACAGATTTTATCCCATAATATGTCTCATTGCCTCATAACAATATGGCTGACGAATGACAACCGAGGGGTAAGAACATGTACCATTCAGAACTACATACAGCGCACTCGGTATATGGTGCATTTTCTTTATTTCTTGATGAAAAAACAATAATTTTATAGTATTAAGGGTTCAAATTTTGCATCACCCTGTATATTTTTTCAACACAACTACCAAATATACTACCTAAGTGTTGCACACATGACGAAGGGGAAAGAAAATCTATAGATTACAACAAAAAATGTAAAAAATGAAGTTAGTACCTGTTGTTATACTTGAAGCAATTAAACCCTTGCAGGATTGATGAGACCACGTGACACTCATCTTAAGTCGAAAAAGTATGTCTTTAAACACTATTTTCTTCAATTTTCTTCAAAACTGTACTATTTGGTATAAATATGTTGTTAGGTAACATCTCAACAATATAACATATGTCATTTTTATATATATATAATTGTTGGGCATTGCACCTAACTACTATATACTAAAGGCTATATCTCCGAAACTTCTGCACATATTTTAACGAATTAAAGCTCAAATTGAAGAGCATTGCCCCCTTTATGATGTGAGTGCAAGCAGAGTCCTCCACCGTAGACGGGAATTTACCTTGAATATATCATATTTGGTACTTTCTAACTGTTTTTTGCAGACTATAACAAATTATTTCCCATAATATGTCTCATTGCCTCATAACAATATGGCTGACGAATGACAACCGAGGAGTAAGAACATGTACCATTCAGAACTACATACAGCGCACTCGGTATATGGTGCATTTTCTTTATTTCTTGATGAAAAAACAATAATTTTATACTACTAAGGGTTGAAATTTTGCATCACCCTGTATATTTTTTCTACACAACTACCAAATATACTACCTAAGTGTTGCACACATGATAAAGGGGAAAGAAAATCTATAGATTACAACAAAAAATGTAAAAAATGAAGTTAGTACCTGTTGTTATATTTGAAGCAATTTAACCCTTGCAGGATTGATGAGACCACGTGACACTCATCTTAAGTCGAAAAAGTATGTCTTCAAACACTATTTTCTTCAATTTTCTTCAAAACTGTCTTATTTGGTATAAATATGTTGTTAGGTAACATCTCAACAATATAACATATGTCATTTTTATATATATTATATTGTTGGGCATTGCACCTAACTACTATATACTAAAGGCTATATCTCCGAAACTTCTGCACATATTTTAACGAAATAAAGCTCAAATTGAAGAGCATTGCCCCCTTTATGATGTGAGTGCAAGCAGAGTCCTCTACCGTAGAAGGGAAGTTACCTTGTATATATCATATTTGGTACTTTCTAACTGTTTTTTGCAGAATATAACAGATTTTATCCCATAATATGTCTCATTGCCTCATAACAATATGGCTGACGAATGACAACCGAGGGGTAAGAACATGTACCATTCAGAACTACATACAGCGCACTCGGTATATGGTGCATTTTCTTTATTTCTTGATGAAAAAACAATAATTTTATAGTATTAAGGGTTCAAATTTTGCATCACCCTGTATATTTTTTCAACACAACTACCAAATATACTACCTAAGTGTTGCACACATGACGAAGGGGAAAGAAAATCTATAGATTACAACAAAAAATGTAAAAAATGAAGTTAGTACCTGTTGTTATACTTGAAGCAATTAAACCCTTGCAGGATTGATGAGACCACGTGACACTCATCTTAAGTCGAAAAAGTATGTCTTTAAACACTATTTTCTTCAATTTTCTTCAAAACTGTACTATTTGGTATAAATATGTTGTTAGGTAACATCTCAACAATATAACATATGTCATTTTTATATATATATATTTGTTGGGCATTGCACCTAACTACTATATACTAAAGGCTATATCTCCGAAACTTCTGCACATATTTTAACGAATTAAAGCTCAAATTGAAGAGCATTGCCCCCTTTATGATGTGAGTGCAAGCAGAGTCCTCCACCGTAGACGGGAATTTACCTTGAATATATCATATTTGGTACTTTCTAACTGTTTTTTGCAGACTATAACAAATTATTTCCCATAATATGTCTCATTGCCTCATAACAATATGGCTGACGAATGACAACCGAGGAGTAAGAACATGTACCATTCAGAACTACATACAGCGCACTCGGTATATGGTGCATTTTCTTTATTTCTTGATGAAAAAACAATAATTTTATACTACTAAGGGTTGAAATTTTGCATCACCCTGTATATTTTTTCTACACAACTACCAAATATACTACCTAAGTGTTGCACACATGATAAAGGGGAAAGAAAATCTATAGATTACAACAAAAAATGTAAAAAATGAAGTTAGTACCTGTTGTTATATTTGAAGCAATTTAACCCTTGCAGGATTGATGAGACCACGTGACACTCATCTTAAGTCGAAAAAGTATGTCTTCAAACACTATTTTCTTCAATTTTCTTCAAAACTGTCTTATTTGGTATAAATATGTTGTTAGGTAACATCTCAACAATATAACATATGTCATTTTTATATATATTATATTGTTGGGCATTGCACCTAACTACTATATACTAAAGGCTATATCTCCGAAACTTCTGCACATATTTTAACGAATTAAAGCTCAAATTGAAGAGCATTGCCCCCTTTATGATGTGAGTGCAAGCAGAGTCCTCTACCGTAGAAGGGAAGTTACCTTGTATATATCATATTTGGTACTTTCTAACTGTTTTTTGCAGAATATAACAGATTTTATCCCATAATATGTCTCATTGCCTCATAACAATATGGCTGACGAATGACAACCGAGGAGTAAGAACATGTACCATTCAGAACTACATACAGCGCACTCGGTATATGGTGCATTTTCTTTATTTCTTGATGAAAAAACAATAATTTTATACTACTAAGGGTTGAAATTTTGCATCACCCTGTATATTTTTTCTACACAACTACCAAATATACTACCTAAGTGTTGCACACATGATAAAGGGGAAAGAAAATCTATAGATTACAACAAAAAATGTAAAAAATGAAGTTAGTACCTGTTGTTATATTTGAAGCAATTTAACCCTTGCAGGATTGATGAGACCACGTGACACTCATCTTAAGTCGAAAAAGTATGTCTTCAAACACTATTTTCTTCAATTTTCTTCAAAACTGTCTTATTTGGTATAAATATGTTGTTAGGTAACATCTCAACAATATAACATATGTCATTTTTATATATATTATATTGTTGGGCATTGCACCTAACTACTATATACTAAAGGCTATATCTCCGAAACTTCTGCACATATTTTAACGAAATAAAGCTCAAATTGAAGAGCATTGCCCCCTTTATGATGTGAGTGCAAGCAGAGTCCTCTACCGTAGAAGGGAAGTTACCTTGAATATATCATATTTGGTACTTTCTAACTGTTTTTTGCAGACTATAACAAATTATTTCCCATAATATGTCTCATTGCCTCATAACAATATGGCTGACGAATGACAACCGAGGAGTAAGAACATGTACCATTCAGAACTACATACAGCGCACTCGGTATATGGTGCATTTTCTTTATTTCTTGATGAAAAAACAATAATTTTATACTATTAAGGGTTGAAATTTTGCACCACCCTGTATATTTTTTCTACACAACTACCAAATATACTACCTAAGTGTTGCACACATGATAAAGGGGAAAGAAAATCTATAGATTACAACAAAAAATGTAAAAAATGAAGTTAGTACCTGTTGTTATACTTGAAGCAATTTAACCCTTGCAGGATTGATGAGACCACGTGACACTCATCTTAAGTCGAAAAAGTATGTCTTCAAACACTATTTTCTTCAATTTTCTTCAAAACTGTCTTATTTGGTATAAATATGTTGTTAGGTAACATCTCAACAATATAACATATGTCATTTTTATATATATTATATTGTTGGGCATTGCACCTAACTACTATATACTAAAGGCTATATCTCCGAAACTTCTGCACATATTTTAACGAAATAAAGCTAAAATTGAAGAGCATTGCCCCCTTTATGATGTGAGTGCAAGCAGAGTCCTCTACCTTAGAAGGGAAGTTACCTTGTATATATCATATTTGGTACTTTCTAACTGTTTTTTGCAGAATATAACATATTTTATACCATAATATGTCTCATTGCCTCATAACAATATGGCTGACGAATGAGAACCGAGGGGTAAGAACATGTACCATTCAGAACTACATACATCGCACTCGGTATATGGTGCATTTTCTTTATTTCTTGATGAAAAAACAATAATTTTATACTACTAAGGGTTGAAGTTTTGCATCACCCTGTATATTTTTTCTACACAACTACCAAATATACTACCTAAGTGTTGCACACATGATAAAGGGGAAAGAAAATCTATAGATTACAACAAAAAATGTAAAAAATGAAGTTAGTACCTGTTGTTATACTTGAAGCAATTTAACCCTTGCAGGATTGATGAGACCACGTGACACTCATCTTAAGTCGAAAAAGTATGTCTTCAAACACTATTTTCTTCAATTTTCTTCAAAACTGTCTTATTTGGTATAAATATGTTGTTAGGTAACATCTCAACAATATAACATATGTCATTTTTATATATATTATATTGTTGGGCATTGCACCTAACTACTATATACTAAAGGCTATATCTCCGAAACTTCTGCACATATTTTAACGAAATAAAGCTCAAATTGAAGAGCATTGCCCCCTTTATGATGTGAGTGCAAGCAGAGTCCTCTACCGTAGAAGGGAAGTTACCTTGAATATATCATATTTGGTACTTTCTAACTGTTTTTTGCAGACTATAACAAATTATTTCCCATAATATGTCTCATTGCCTCATAACAATATGGCTGACGAATGACAACCGAGGAGTAAGAACATGTACCATTCAGAACTACATACAGCGCACTCGGTATATGGTGCATTTTCTTTATTTCTTGATGAAAAAACAATAATTTTATACTATTAAGGGTTGAAATTTTGCACCACCCTGTATATTTTTTCTACACAACTACCAAATATACTACCTAAGTGTTGCACACATGATAAAGGGGAAAGAAAATCTATAGATTACAACAAAAAATGTAAAAAATGAAGTTAGTACCTGTTGTTATACTTGAAGCAATTTAACCCTTGCAGGATTGATGAGACCACGTGACACTCATCTTAAGTCGAAAAAGTATGTCTTCAAACACTATTTTCTTCAATTTTCTTCAAAACTGTCTTATTTGGTATAAATATGTTGTTAGGTAACATCTCAACAATATAACATATGTCATTTTTATATATATTATATTGTTGGGCATTGCACCTAACTACTATATACTAAAGGCTATATCTCCGAAACTTCTGCACATATTTTAACGAAATAAAGCTAAAATTGAAGAGCATTGCCCCCTTTATGATGTGAGTGCAAGCAGAGTCCTCTACCTTAGAAGGGAAGTTACCTTGTATATATCATATTTGGTACTTTCTAACTGTTTTTTGCAGAATATAACATATTTTATACCATAATATGTCTCATTGCCTCATAACAATATGGCTGACGAATGAGAACCGAGGGGTAAGAACATGTACCATTCAGAACTACATACATCGCACTCGGTATATGGTGCATTTTCTTTATTTCTTGATGAAAAAACAATAATTTTATACTACTAAGGGTTGAAGTTTTGCATCACCCTGTATATTTTTTCTACACAACTACCAAATATACTACCTAAGTGTTGCACACATGATAAAGGGGAAAGAAAATCTATAGATTACAACAAAAAATGTAAAAAATGAAGTTAGTACCTGTTGTTATACTTGAAGCAATTTAACCCTTGCAGGATTGATGAGACCACGTGACACTCATCTTAAGTCGAAAAAGTATGTCTTCAAACACTATTTTCTTCAATTTTCTTCAAAACTGTCTTATTTGGTATAAATATGTTGTTAGGTAACATCTCAACAATATAACATATGTCATTTTTATATATATATAATTGTTGGGCATTGCACCTAACTACTATATACTAAAGGCTATATCTCCGAAACTTCTGCACATATTTTAACGAATTAAAGCTCAAATTGAAGAGCATTGCCCCCTTTATGATGTGAGTGCAAGCAGAGTCCTCTACCGTAGAAGGGAAGTTACCTTGTATATATCATATTTGGTACTTTCTAACTGTTTTTTGCAGAATATAACAGATTTTATCCCATAATATGTCTCATTGCCTCATAACAATATGGCTGACGAATGACAACCGAGGGGTAAGAACATGTACCATTCAGAACTACATACAGCGCACTCGGTATATGGTGCATTTTCTTTATTTCTTGATGAAAAAACAATAATTTTATAGTATTAAGGGTTCAAATTTTGCATCACCCTGTATATTTTTTCAACACAACTACCAAATATACTACCTAAGTGTTGCACACATGACGAAGGGGAAAGAAAATCTATAGATTACAACAAAAAATGTAAAAAATGAAGTTAGTACCTGTTGTTATACTTGAAGCAATTAAACCCTTGCAGGATTGATGAGACCACGTGACACTCATCTTAAGTCGAAAAAGTATGTCTTTAAACACTATTTTCTTCAATTTTCTTCAAAACTGTACTATTTGGTATAAATATGTTGTTAGGTAACATCTCAACAATATAACATATGTCATTTTTATATATATATAATTGTTGGGCATTGCACCTAACTACTATATACTAAAGGCTATATCTCCGAAACTTCTGCACATATTTTAACGAATTAAAGCTCAAATTGAAGAGCATTGCCCCCTTTATGATGTGAGTGCAAGCAGAGTCCTCCACCGTAGACGGGAATTTACCTTGAATATATCATATTTGGTACTTTCTAACTGTTTTTTGCAGACTATAACAAATTATTTCCCATAATATGTCTCATTGCCTCATAACAATATGGCTGACGAATGACAACCGAGGAGTAAGAACATGTACCATTCAGAACTACATACAGCGCACTCGGTATATGGTGCATTTTCTTTATTTCTTGATGAAAAAACAATAATTTTATACTACTAAGGGTTGAAATTTTGCATCACCCTGTATATTTTTTCTACACAACTACCAAATATACTACCTAAGTGTTGCACACATGATAAAGGGGAAAGAAAATCTATAGATTACAACAAAAAATGTAAAAAATGAAGTTAGTACCTGTTGTTATATTTGAAGCAATTTAACCCTTGCAGGATTGATGAGACCACGTGACACTCATCTTAAGTCGAAAAAGTATGTCTTCAAACACTATTTTCTTCAATTTTCTTCAAAACTGTCTTATTTGGTATAAATATGTTGTTAGGTAACATCTCAACAATATAACATATGTCATTTTTATATATATTATATTGTTGGGCATTGCACCTAACTACTATATACTAAAGGCTATATCTCCGAAACTTCTGCACATATTTTAACGAAATAAAGCTCAAATTGAAGAGCATTGCCCCCTTTATGATGTGAGTGCAAGCAGAGTCCTCTACCGTAGAAGGGAAGTTACCTTGTATATATCATATTTGGTACTTTCTAACTGTTTTTTGCAGAATATAACAGATTTTATCCCATAATATGTCTCATTGCCTCATAACAATATGGCTGACGAATGACAACCGAGGGGTAAGAACATGTACCATTCAGAACTACATACAGCGCACTCGGTATATGGTGCATTTTCTTTATTTCTTGATGAAAAAACAATAATTTTATAGTATTAAGGGTTCAAATTTTGCATCACCCTGTATATTTTTTCAACACAACTACCAAATATACTACCTAAGTGTTGCACACATGACGAAGGGGAAAGAAAATCTATAGATTACAACAAAAAATGTAAAAAATGAAGTTAGTACCTGTTGTTATACTTGAAGCAATTAAACCCTTGCAGGATTGATGAGACCACGTGACACTCATCTTAAGTCGAAAAAGTATGTCTTTAAACACTATTTTCTTCAATTTTCTTCAAAACTGTACTATTTGGTATAAATATGTTGTTAGGTAACATCTCAACAATATAACATATGTCATTTTTATATATATATATTTGTTGGGCATTGCACCTAACTACTATATACTAAAGGCTATATCTCCGAAACTTCTGCACATATTTTAACGAATTAAAGCTCAAATTGAAGAGCATTGCCCCCTTTATGATGTGAGTGCAAGCAGAGTCCTCCACCGTAGACGGGAATTTACCTTGAATATATCATATTTGGTACTTTCTAACTGTTTTTTGCAGACTATAACAAATTATTTCCCATAATATGTCTCATTGCCTCATAACAATATGGCTGACGAATGACAACCGAGGAGTAAGAACATGTACCATTCAGAACTACATACAGCGCACTCGGTATATGGTGCATTTTCTTTATTTCTTGATGAAAAAACAATAATTTTATACTACTAAGGGTTGAAATTTTGCATCACCCTGTATATTTTTTCTACACAACTACCAAATATACTACCTAAGTGTTGCACACATGATAAAGGGGAAAGAAAATCTATAGATTACAACAAAAAATGTAAAAAATGAAGTTAGTACCTGTTGTTATATTTGAAGCAATTTAACCCTTGCAGGATTGATGAGACCACGTGACACTCATCTTAAGTCGAAAAAGTATGTCTTCAAACACTATTTTCTTCAATTTTCTTCAAAACTGTCTTATTTGGTATAAATATGTTGTTAGGTAACATCTCAACAATATAACATATGTCATTTTTATATATATTATATTGTTGGGCATTGCACCTAACTACTATATACTAAAGGCTATATCTCCGAAACTTCTGCACATATTTTAACGAAATAAAGCTCAAATTGAAGAGCATTGCCCCCTTTATGATGTGAGTGCAAGCAGAGTCCTCTACCGTAGAAGGGAAGTTACCTTGAATATATCATATTTGGTACTTTCTAACTGTTTTTTGCAGACTATAACAAATTATTTCCCATAATATGTCTCATTGCCTCATAACAATATGGCTGACGAATGACAACCGAGGAGTAAGAACATGTACCATTCAGAACTACATACAGCGCACTCGGTATATGGTGCATTTTCTTTATTTCTTGATGAAAAAACAATAATTTTATACTATTAAGGGTTGAAATTTTGCACCACCCTGTATATTTTTTCTACACAACTACCAAATATACTACCTAAGTGTTGCACACATGATAAAGGGGAAAGAAAATCTATAGATTACAACAAAAAATGTAAAAAATGAAGTTAGTACCTGTTGTTATACTTGAAGCAATTTAACCCTTGCAGGATTGATGAGACCACGTGACACTCATCTTAAGTCGAAAAAGTATGTCTTCAAACACTATTTTCTTCAATTTTCTTCAAAACTGTCTTATTTGGTATAAATATGTTGTTAGGTAACATCTCAACAATATAACATATGTCATTTTTATATATATATAATTGTTGGGCATTGCACCTAACTACTATATACTAAAGGCTATATCTCCGAAACTTCTGCACATATTTTAACGAATTAAAGCTCAAATTGAAGAGCATTGCCCCCTTTATGATGTGAGTGCAAGCAGAGTCCTCCACCGTAGACGGGAATTTACCTTGAATATATCATATTTGGTACTTTCTAACTGTTTTTTGCAGACTATAACAAATTATTTCCCATAATATGTCTCATTGCCTCATAACAATATGGCTGACGAATGACAACCGAGGAGTAAGAACATGTACCATTCAGAACTACATACAGCGCACTCGGTATATGGTGCATTTTCTTTATTTCTTGATGAAAAAACAATAATTTTATACTACTAAGGGTTGAAATTTTGCATCACCCTGTATATATTTTCTACACAACTACCAAATATACTACCTAAGTGTTGCACACATGATAAAGGGGAAAGAAAATCTATAGATTACAACAAAAAATGTAAAAAATGAAGTTAGTACCTGTTGTTATATTTGAAGCAATTTAACCCTTGCAGGATTGATGAGACCACGTGACACTCATCTTAAGTCGAAAAAGTATGTCTTCAAACACTATTTTCTTCAATTTTCTTCAAAACTGTCTTATTTGGTATAAATATGTTGTTAGGTAACATCTCAACAATATAACATATGTCATTTTTATATATATTATATTGTTGGGCATTGCACCTAACTACTATATACTAAAGGCTATATCTCCGAAACTTCTGCACATATTTTAACGAAATAAAGCTCAAATTGAAGAGCATTGCCCCCTTTATGATGTGAGTGCAAGCAGAGTCCTCTACCGTAGAAGGGAAGTTACCTTGTATATATCATATTTGGTACTTTCTAACTGTTTTTTGCAGAATATAACAGATTTTATCCCATAATATGTCTCATTGCCTCATAACAATATGGCTGACGAATGACAACCGAGGGGTAAGAACATGTACCATTCAGAACTACATACAGCGCACTCGGTATATGGTGCATTTTCTTTATTTCTTGATGAAAAAACAATAATTTTATAGTATTAAGGGTTCAAATTTTGCATCACCCTGTATATTTTTTCAACACAACTACCAAATATACTACCTAAGTGTTGCACACATGACGAAGGGGAAAGAAAATCTATAGATTACAACAAAAAATGTAAAAAATGAAGTTAGTACCTGTTGTTATACTTGAAGCAATTAAACCCTTGCAGGATTGATGAGACCACGTGACACTCATCTTAAGTCGAAAAAGTATGTCTTTAAACACTATTTTCTTCAATTTTCTTCAAAACTGTACTATTTGGTATAAATATGTTGTTAGGTAACATCTCAACAATATAACATATGTCATTTTTATATATATATATTTGTTGGGCATTGCACCTAACTACTATATACTAAAGGCTATATCTCCGAAACTTCTGCACATATTTTAACGAATTAAAGCTCAAATTGAAGAGCATTGCCCCCTTTATGATGTGAGTGCAAGCAGAGTCCTCCACCGTAGACGGGAATTTACCTTGAATATATCATATTTGGTACTTTCTAACTGTTTTTTGCAGACTATAACAAATTATTTCCCATAATATGTCTCATTGCCTCATAACAATATGGCTGACGAATGACAACCGAGGAGTAAGAACATGTACCATTCAGAACTACATACAGCGCACTCGGTATATGGTGCATTTTCTTTATTTCTTGATGAAAAAACAATAATTTTATACTACTAAGGGTTGAAATTTTGCATCACCCTGTATATTTTTTCTACACAACTACCAAATATACTACCTAAGTGTTGCACACATGATAAAGGGGAAAGAAAATCTATAGATTACAACAAAAAATGTAAAAAATGAAGTTAGTACCTGTTGTTATATTTGAAGCAATTTAACCCTTGCAGGATTGATGAGACCACGTGACACTCATCTTAAGTCGAAAAAGTATGTCTTCAAACACTATTTTCTTCAATTTTCTTCAAAACTGTCTTATTTGGTATAAATATGTTGTTAGGTAACATCTCAACAATATAACATATGTCATTTTTATATATATTATATTGTTGGGCATTGCACCTAACTACTATATACTAAAGGCTATATCTCCGAAACTTCTGCACATATTTTAACGAAATAAAGCTCAAATTGAAGAGCATTGCCCCCTTTATGATGTGAGTGCAAGCAGAGTCCTCTACCGTAGAAGGGAAGTTACCTTGAATATATCATATTTGGTACTTTCTAACTGTTTTTTGCAGACTATAACAAATTATTTCCCATAATATGTCTCATTGCCTCATAACAATATGGCTGACGAATGACAACCGAGGAGTAAGAACATGTACCATTCAGAACTACATACAGCGCACTCGGTATATGGTGCATTTTCTTTATTTCTTGATGAAAAAACAATAATTTTATACTATTAAGGGTTGAAATTTTGCACCACCCTGTATATTTTTTCTACACAACTACCAAATATACTACCTAAGTGTTGCACACATGATAAAGGGGAAAGAAAATCTATAGATTACAACAAAAAATGTAAAAAATGAAGTTAGTACCTGTTGTTATACTTGAAGCAATTTAACCCTTGCAGGATTGATGAGACCACGTGACACTCATCTTAAGTCGAAAAAGTATGTCTTCAAACACTATTTTCTTCAATTTTCTTCAAAACTGTCTTATTTGGTATAAATATGTTGTTAGGTAACATCTCAACAATATAACATATGTCATTTTTATATATATTATATTGTTGGGCATTGCACCTAACTACTATATACTAAATGCTATATCTCCGAAACTTCTGCACATATTTTAACGAAATAAAGCTAAAATTGAAGAGCATTGCCCCCTTTATGATGTGAGTGCAAGCAGAGTCCTCTACCTTAGAAGGGAAGTTACCTTGTGTATATCATATTTGGTACTTTCTAACTGTTTTTTGCAGAATATAACATATTTTATACCATAATATGTCTCATTGCCTCATAACAATATGGCTGACGAATGAGAACCGAGGGGTAAGAACATGTACCATTCAGAACTACATACATCGCACTCGGTATATGGTGCATTTTCTTTATTTCTTGATGAAAAAACAATAATTTTATACTACTAAGGGTTGAAGTTTTGCATCACCCTGTATATTTTTTCTACACAACTACCAAATATACTACCTAAGTGTTGCACACATGATAAAGGGGAAAGAAAATCTATAGATTACAACAAAAAATGTAAAAAATGAAGTTAGTACCTGTTGTTATACTTGAAGCAATTTAACCCTTGCAGGATTGATGAGACCACGTGACACTCATCTTAAGTCGAAAAAGTATGTCTTCAAACACTATTTTCTTCAATTTTCTTCAAAACTGTCTTATTTGGTATAAATATGTTGTTAGGTAACATCTCAACAATATAACATATGTCATTTTTATATATATATAATTGTTGGGCATTGCACCTAACTACTATATACTAAAGGCTATATCTCCGAAACTTCTGCACATATTTTAACGAATTAAAGCTCAAATTGAAGAGCATTGCCCCCTTTATGATGTGAGTGCAAGCAGAGTCCTCTACCGTAGAAGGGAAGTTACCTTGTATATATCATATTTGGTACTTTCTAACTGTTTTTTGCAGAATATAACAGATTTTATCCCATAATATGTCTCATTGCCTCATAACAATATGGCTGACGAATGACAACCGAGGGGTAAGAACATGTACCATTCAGAACTACATACAGCGCACTCGGTATATGGTGCATTTTCTTTATTTCTTGATGAAAAAACAATAATTTTATAGTATTAAGGGTTCAAATTTTGCATCACCCTGTATATTTTTTCAACACAACTACCAAATATACTACCTAAGTGTTGCACACATGACGAAGGGGAAAGAAAATCTATAGATTACAACAAAAAATGTAAAAAATGAAGTTAGTACCTGTTGTTATACTTGAAGCAATTAAACCCTTGCAGGATTGATGAGACCACGTGACACTCATCTTAAGTCGAAAAAGTATGTCTTTAAACACTATTTTCTTCAATTTTCTTCAAAACTGTACTATTTGGTATAAATATGTTGTTAGGTAACATCTCAACAATATAACATATGTCATTTTTATATATATTATATTGTTGGGCATTGCACCTAACTACTATATACTAAAGGCTATATCTCCGAAACTTCTGCACATATTTTAACGAATTAAAGCTCAAATTGAAGAGCATTGCCCCCTTTATGATGTGAGTGCAAGCAGAGTCCTCCACCGTAGACGGGAATTTACCTTGAATATATCATATTTGGTACTTTCTAACTGTTTTTTGCAGACTATAACAAATTATTTCCCATAATATGTCTCATTGCCTCATAACAATATGGCTGACGAATGACAACCGAGGAGTAAGAACATGTACCATTCAGAACTACATACAGCGCACTCGGTATATGGTGCATTTTCTTTATTTCTTGATGAAAGAACAATAATTTTATACTACTAAGGGTTGAAATTTTGCATCACCCTGTATATTTTTTCTACACAACTACCAAATATACTACCTAAGTGTTGCACACATGATAAAGGGGAAAGAAAATCTATAGATTACAACAAAAAATGTAAAAAATGAAGTTAGTACCTGTTGTTATATTTGAAGCAATTTAACCCTTGCAGGATTGATGAGACCACGTGACACTCATCTTAAGTCGAAAAAGTATGTCTTCAAACACTATTTTCTTCAATTTTCTTCAAAACTGTCTTATTTGGTATAAATATGTTGTTAGGTAACATCTCAACAATATAACATATGTCATTTTTATATATATTATATTGTTGGGCATTGCACCTAACTACTATATACTAAAGGCTATATCTCCGAAACTTCTGCACATATTTTAACGAAATAAAGCTCAAATTGAAGAGCATTGCCCCCTTTATGATGTGAGTGCAAGCAGAGTCCTCTACCGTAGAAGGGAAGTTACCTTGAATATATCATATTTGGTACTTTCTAACTGTTTTTTGCAGACTATAACAAATTATTTCCCATAATATGTCTCATTGCCTCATAACAATATGGCTGACGAATGACAACCGAGGAGTAAGAACATGTACCATTCAGAACTACATACAGCGCACTCGGTATATGGTGCATTTTCTTTATTTCTTGATGAAAAAACAATAATTTTATACTATTAAGGGTTGAAATTTTGCACCACCCTGTATATTTTTTCTACACAACTACCAAATATACTACCTAAGTGTTGCACACATGATAAAGGGGAAAGAAAATCTATAGATTACAACAAAAAATGTAAAAAATGAAGTTAGTACCTGTTGTTATACTTGAAGCAATTTAACCCTTGCAGGATTGATGAGACCACGTGACACTCATCTTAAGTCGAAAAAGTATGTCTTCAAACACTATTTTCTTCAATTTTCTTCAAAACTGTCTTATTTGGTATAAATATGTTGTTAGGTAACATCTCAACAATATAACATATGTCATTTTTATATATATTATATTGTTGGGCATTGCACCTAACTACTATATACTAAAGGCTATATCTCCGAAACTTCTGCACATATTTTAACGAAATAAAGCTAAAATTGAAGAGCATTGCCCCCTTTATGATGTGAGTGCAAGCAGAGTCCTCTACCTTAGAAGGGAAGTTACCTTGTATATATCATATTTGGTACTTTCTAACTGTTTTTTGCAGAATATAACATATTTTATACCATAATATGTCTCATTGCCTCATAACAATATGGCTGACGAATGAGAACCGAGGGGTAAGAACATGTACCATTCAGAACTACATACATCGCACTCGGTATATGGTGCATTTTCTTTATTTCTTGATGAAAAAACAATAATTTTATACTACTAAGGGTTGAAGTTTTGCATCACCCTGTATATTTTTTCTACACAACTACCAAATATACTACCTAAGTGTTGCACACATGATAAAGGGGAAAGAAAATCTATAGATTACAACAAAAAATGTAAAAAATGAAGTTAGTACCTGTTGTTATACTTGAAGCAATTTAACCCTTGCAGGATTGATGAGACCACGTGACACTCATCTTAAGTCGAAAAAGTATGTCTTCAAACACTATTTTCTTCAATTTTCTTCAAAACTGTCTTATTTGGTATAAATATGTTGTTAGGTAACATCTCAACAATATAACATATGTCATTTTTATATATATATAATTGTTGGGCATTGCACCTAACTACTATATACTAAAGGCTATATCTCCGAAACTTCTGCACATATTTTAACGAATTAAAGCTAAAATTGAAGAGCATTGCCCCCTTTATGATGTGAGTGCAAGCAGAGTCCTCTACCGTAGAAGGGAAGTTACCTTGTATATATCATATTTGGTACTTTCTAACTGTTTTTTGCAGAATATAACAGATTTTATCCCATAATATGTCTCATTGCCTCATAACAATATGGCTGACGAATGACAACCGAGGGGTAAGAACATGTACCATTCAGAACTACATACAGCGCACTCGGTATATGGTGCATTTTCTTTATTTCTTGATGAAAAAACAATAATTTTATAGTATTAAGGGTTCAAATTTTGCATCACCCTGTATATTTTTTCAACACAACTACCAAATATACTACCTAAGTGTTGCACACATGACGAAGGGGAAAGAAAATCTATAGATTACAACAAAAAATGTAAAAAATGAAGTTAGTACCTGTTGTTATACTTGAAGCAATTAAACCCTTGCAGGATTGATGAGACCACGTGACACTCATCTTAAGTCGAAAAAGTATGTCTTTAAACACTATTTTCTTCAATTTTCTTCAAAACTGTACTATTTGGTATAAATATGTTGTTAGGTAACATCTCAACAATATAACATATGTCATTTTTATATATATTATATTGTTGGGCATTGCACCTAACTACTATATACTAAAGGCTATATCTCCGAAACTTCTGCACATATTTTAACGAAATAAAGCTCAAATTGAAGAGCATTGCCCCCTTTATGATGTGAGTGCAAGCAGAGTCCTCCACCGTAGACGGGAATTTACCTTGAATATATCATATTTGGTACTTTCTAACTGTTTTTTGCAGACTATAACAAATTATTTCCCATAATATGTCTCATTGCCTCATAACAATATGGCTGACGAATGACAACCGAGGAGTAAGAACATGTACCATTCAGAACTACATACAGCGCACTCGGTATATGGTGCATTTTCTTTATTTCTTGATGAAAAAACAATAATTTTATACTACTAAGGGTTGAAATTTTGCATCACCCTGTATATTTTTTCTACACAACTACCAAATATACTACCTAAGTGTTGCACACATGATAAAGGGGAAAGAAAATCTATAGATTACAACAAAAAATGTAAAAAATGAAGTTAGTACCTGTTGTTATATTTGAAGCAATTTAACCCTTGCAGGATTGATGAGACCACGTGACACTCATCTTAAGTCGAAAAAGTATGTCTTCAAACACTATTTTCTTCAATTTTCTTCAAAACTGTCTTATTTGGTATAAATATGTTGTTAGGTAACATCTCAGCAATATAACATATGTCATTTTTATATATATTATATTGTTGGGCATTGCATCTAACTACTATATACTAAAGGCTATATCTCCGAAACTTCTGCACATATTTTAACGAAATAAAGCTCAAATTGAAGAGCATTGCCCCCTTTATGATGTGAGTGCAAGCAGAGTCCTCTACCGTAGAAGGGAAGTTACCTTGAATATATCATATTTGGTACTTTCTAACTGTTTTTTGCAGACTATAACAAATTATTTCCCATAATATGTCTCATTGCCTCATAACAATATGGCTGACGAATGACAACCGAGGAGTAAGAACATGTACCATTCAGAACTACATACAGCGCACTCGGTATATGGTGCATTTTCTTTATTTCTTGATGAAAAAACAATAATTTTATACTATTAAGGGTTGAAATTTTGTACCACCCTGTATATTTTTTCTACACAACTACCAAATATACTACCTAAGTGTTGCACACATGATAAAGGGGAAAGAAAATCTATAGATTACAACAAAAAATGTAAAAAATGAAGTTAGTACCTGTTGTTATACTTGAAGCAATTTAACCCTTGCAGGATTGATGAGACCACGTGACACTCATCTTAAGTCGAAAAAGTATGTCTTCAAACACTATTTTCTTCAATTTTCTTCAAAACTGTCTTATTTGGTATAAATATGTTGTTAGGTAACATCTCAACAATATAACATATGTCATTTTTATATATATTATATTGTTGGGCATTGCACCTAACTACTATATACTAAAGGCTATATCTCCGAAACTTCTGCACATATTTTAACGAAATAAAGCTAAAATTGAAGAGCATTGCCCCCTTTATGATGTGAGTGCAAGCAGAGTCCTCTACCTTAGAAGGGAAGTTACCTTGTATATATCATATTTGGTACTTTCTAACTGTTTTTTGCAGAATATAACATATTTTATACCATAATATGTCTCATTGCCTCATAACAATATGGCTGACGAATGAGAACCGAGGGGTAAGAACATGTACCATTCAGAACTACATACATCGCACTCGGTATATGGTGCATTTTCTTTATTTCTTGATGAAAAAACAATAATTTTATACTATTAAGGGTTGAAGTTTTGCATCACCCTGTATATTTTTTCTACACAACTACCAAATATACTACCTAAGTGTTGCACACATGATAAAGGGGAAAGAAAATCTATAGATTACAACAAAAAATGTAAAAAATGAAGTTAGTACCTGTTGTTATACTTGAAGCAATTTAACCCTTGCAGGATTGATGAGACCACGTGACACTCATCTTAAGTCGAAAAAGTATGTCTTCAAACACTATTTTCTTCAATTTTCTTCAAAACTGTCTTATTTGGTATAAATATGTTGTTAGGTAACATCTCAACAATATAACATATGTCATTTTTATATATATATAATTGTTGGGCATTGCACCTAACTACTATATACTAAAGGCTATATCTCCGAAACTTCTGCACATATTTTAACGAAATAAAGCTCAAATTGAAGAGCATTGCCCCCTTTATGATGTGAGTGCAAGCAGAGTCCTCCACCGTAGACGGGAATTTACCTTGAATATATCATATTTGGTACTTTCTAACTGTTTTTTGCAGACTATAACAAATTATTTCCCATAATATGTCTCATTGCCTCATAACAATATGGCTGACGAATGACAACCGAGGAGTAAGAACATGTACCATTCAGAACTACATACAGCGCACTCGGTATATGGTGCATTTTCTTTATTTCTTGATGAAAAAACAATAATTTTATACTACTAAGGGTTGAAATTTTGCATCACCCTGTATATTTTTTCTACACAACTACCAAATATACTACCTAAGTGTTGCACACATGATAAAGGGGAAAGAAAATCTATAGATTACAACAAAAAATGTAAAAAATGAAGTTAGTACCTGTTGTTATATTTGAAGCAATTTAACCCTTGCAGGATTGATGAGACCACGTGACACTCATCTTAAGTCGAAAAAGTATGTCTTCAAACACTATTTTCTTCAATTTTCTTCAAAACTGTCTTATTTGGTATAAATATGTTGTTAGGTAACATCTCAACAATATAACATATGTCATTTTTATATATATTATATTGTTGGGCATTGCACCTAACTACTATATACTAAAGGCTATATCTCCGAAACTTCTGCACATATTTTAACGAAATAAAGCTCAAATTGAAGAGCATTGCCCCCTTTATGATGTGAGTGCAAGCAGAGTCCTCTACGGTAGAAGGGAAGTTACCTTGAATATATCATATTTGGTACTTTCTAACTGTTTTTTGCAGACTATAACAAATTATTTCCCATAATATGTCTCATTGCCTCATAACAATATGGCTGACGAATGACAACCGAGGAGTAAGAACATGTACCATTCAGAACTACATACAGCGCACTCGGTATATGGTGCATTTTCTTTATTTCTTGATGAAAAAACAATAATTTTATACTACTAAGGGTTGAAGTTTTGCATCACCCTGTATATTTTTTCTACACAACTACCAAATATACTACCTAAGTGTTGCACACATGATAAAGGGGAAAGAAAATCTATAGATTACAACAAAAAATGTAAAAAATGAAGTTAGTACCTGTTGTTATACTTGAAGCAATTTAACCCTTGCAGGATTGATGAGACCACGTGACACTCATCTTAAGTCGAAAAAGTATGTCTTCAAACACTATTTTCTTCAATTTTCTTCAAAACTGTCTTATTTGGTATAAATATGTTGTTAGGTAACATCTCAACAATATAACATATGTCATTTTTATATATATATAATTGTTGGGCATTGCACCTAACTACTATATACTAAAGGCTATATCTCCGAAACTTCTGCACATATTTTAACGAATTAAAGCTCAAATTGAAGAGCATTGCCCCCTTTATGATGTGAGTGCAAGCAGAGTCCTCTACCGTAGAAGGGAAGTTACCTTGTATATATCATATTTGGTACTTTCTAACTGTTTTTTGCAGAATATAACAGATTTTATCCCATAATATGTCTCATTGCCTCATAACAATATGGCTGACGAATGACAACCGAGGGGTAAGAACATGTACCATTCAGAACTACATACAGCGCACTCGGTATATGGTGCATTTTCTTTATTTCTTGATGAAAAAACAATAATTTTATAGTATTAAGGGTTCAAATTTTGCATCACCCTGTATATTTTTTCAACACAACTACCAAATATACTACCTAAGTGTTGCACACATGACGAAGGGGAAAGAAAATCTATAGATTACAACAAAAAATGTAAAAAATGAAGTTAGTACCTGTTGTTATACTTGAAGCAATTAAACCCTTGCAGGATTGATGAGACCACGTGACACTCATCTTAAGTCGAAAAAGTATGTCTTTAAACACTATTTTCTTCAATTTTCTTCAAAACTGTACTATTTGGTATAAATATGTTGTTAGGTAACATCTCAACAATATAACATATGTCATTTTTATATATATTATATTGTTGGGCATTGCACCTAACTACTATATACTAAAGGCTATATCTCCGAAACTTCTGCACATATTTTAACGAATTAAAGCTCAAATTGAAGAGCATTGCCCCCTTTATGATGTGAGTGCAAGCAGAGTCCTCTACCGTAGACGGGAATTTACCTTGAATATATCATATTTGGTACTTTCTAACTGTTTTTTGCAGACTATAACAAATTATTTCCCATAATATGTCTCATTGCCTCATAACAATATGGCTGACG
Source organism: Thermobia domestica (assembly GCF_964235325.1). Lineage (NCBI taxonomy): Eukaryota > Metazoa > Arthropoda > Insecta > Zygentoma > Lepismatidae > Thermobia > Thermobia domestica. The sequence goes on along the minus strand of NW_027656953.1, from coordinate 64 downwards.
AATGACAACCGAGGAGTAAGAACATGTACCATTCAGAACTACATACAGCGCACTCGGTATATGG
>NW_027656952.1:0-50271 GCF_964235325.1 Thermobia domestica | reverse complement strand
GTTGATACTGTTGCCATTATTTGAACATGTAAATTTTAATCTTTGCTGACTGTCAATAACTTAGAGCAAGACCAATGGTTTGAGGTTATGAGATAATATCCATATTGCACTCAGATTATTTCATCTGCAAGAATTTGTTGCTCATGCCTGTGGGTGAGAGGGTAGCTACCTTGAAGAAAATATTATTTAATTTTGAAGAAATAAACTTTCATAGACACACGTCATAATTTAGAACTTACTGAAGATGAAATTCAAGGTTATTAGAGTAGTAACGTTGGACTATATTGGGAACTAGACGTTGATTGGTTAGTGATATTACGCCACCATAGGAGCAAACCGAGAGAAACCCATAGCCACAGACCGACGATGCTTGACGTTTACAGAATAAATAATGATATTATTGGCGGCAATCCTTTTATTTTTTGTTTTGAACTTCGTTTTAATTTTAATCTTTTTCTTTAGGCTGAAGTTGATTTTGAAAGATTTCTTAATCATGCAGTTCATGTAATGAACATCTTAATCCTCACAACAGCTTAATCGTTCATGCATATTACTTTATAAATATTTTTCATTGTTTTGTGATGATTTTATTTTCATCATTTTACTCAACATAATCTTGCTGCCATTTACATGATTGAAAATCAGCTCGAATAATTTTTTTCACCTATATCGATGATCGAACGTGTAGACAACCAACGGTTGATTTCTGTACATTTTGCGGTACTGATCTTGAATTAAATGTATTTCATTGTCATATAAAAAAAACAAATTCAGCATATTAAAATATTCGGGAGGAGGAAAGATCCAATCAATTTTTTGCCGGACGGGCTTCGGTAATTCCCCATGCAAACCACCACATGACACAGAAACTATGACCAACTCTCAGAGGCTTTAGCTAATTGGGAAATAATACAGCTCAGTAGTACCCACTAATGTGTCATATTTTCTTCTCCAATGATCGACGTATCAAGCAAGATATGAAATCCTTTTCAATAATTTGATATGTTGGAACATACGGTGTAAGTTGAAACTTTGAAATCGATATTTCTTCGACACTAGACAATTCATGTTTTATCAAAATGGAAGATACAGTAGTTCAGATACAGAGCTACCACTTCTACTGCGTGGGGTCCTTGATTCGATCCCATTCTATATAAGCTTGTGATAGTGATTATTCTGAGTTTAGCGTTCCTTTCAGAAGCAAGGCTATTTAAGACTTGTACCTACAGCTTAAAGTGGGATTTGAAGCACATGAGATCCCCATGGAATCGAGTTCGGAAAGTGAAGTTCCCATATAAGCTTGTGGTAGATAATATAGTGTCTGGAAGCTTTCTCTTGTGGTTCTCCCGTTTCCGAAATAAGCCTAAATTACTTTTAAAAAATAAATAAGTGGCATTCCAATATCCAATTGCAAAAACCAAGGACTTCCCCACTTGTATTTAAAAAGGTATCTTATCAATACCTTAGTTTTTTGATCAGGATAAATAATGTTCATGAAAAGTATTTGAAACCTCTTTCTATCCCCTTGGATATGTATTTTAATCAAAGAAAAATGATAAATACAATAATCAACCTAAGGGCTAACTACAGCATTTTCATAATTTTATTACAAACGGTTCAGCAGTTTCCTCACATTTTCCAATTACAAATCAGAAAGAAACCAGTTGAGAATACTCCAAGACCATTGCCAGAAGGAACTTAAAAAGAATTTAGAGAACGAGCGGGAAGAATAACTGTCATTTTTCCTGCATGTAAAAGTAAATCTTTATATTCGCACATTCTTTCTCTCGCAAAAATTAGCAAAATGTCATTTCTCCATGGCTTACAGTTCTCGAGATATGGGTGCTTAAATATCTAGAAATTCGAACTATTTTGGCCAATATCTAGTGAACGGCGGTCAGTTGGCGAGTGGCAGTTGGACAGTTGCCACCGGTTACTATTTGGTACCAAAATATTTACCATCCTCTTAGGTAATGATCAACATCAATATTGTCTCTCTACAATTGAAGGTTCCCGAGCTATGGATCCTTAAATATCTAGAAAAAATATCTAGAAATTGGTCGTTTTTGGTCGAAATCACTGAACAGTAAGTCATAGAGAGATGATATTGGTGTTAATCAATACTAAGGGGATGGTAAACATTTTCGTGCCGATATTAATTGCTGGCCACTGGTCTACTGGCCATTGGCCAAACCAATGGCCAGTTGGAGAGAGGATACCGATTACTATTTGGTACCAAAATATTTACCATCTCTTTAGATATTGATCAACACTAATATGATCTCCCTATGACTTACGGTTCCCTGCTGATGCTCTATCAAACGCAGTTTCAAAATTGAAAAAAAAAAAAATCTCAAATAACAGACAGGCACACAGACATAGAGAATGCAGTAACGAATTTCTTACGTTCGTTGAAAATGTATATATATTACGTTTCCCCTCCTTTAGAAGTGGTTATTTTCGCAAACTATGAGATACTTACGTCTTGTTAGGAATATTTATAACCAGTTTCAAATTCGTAACTTGGAATGATGATGGCGAAATACTGATATTTTTGGCATAGAATTTAAATCCTATTTTTCCTGCTTTAGGATATAAATTTCAACAAAACTGATAAAGTATAAGCTCGCGTCGAGTCGAATGTAAAATATGTTCAAAACTTCATTTTAATCAACTCAACTATTTTCTTGAGAAGACGACACATAACTTCCTTTTCATTTTAGTTATAGACTAGTTTCCAGCTCTTATAGTGACTCCATGTGCATAACGGCAATTTAAAATGAATCTGCGCTTTGGGTTAAAAGCTCACCTTTTATGAAAGTGGTGAGATAAATAATATATTACTTTAGAACTTACAATAAATATACTAGAAAAATATATGTTTTGATAAAATATGCAATGTAAAATTTTAAAATACGTCATGTATATAAAATCTATTCTAGAAAGAAGAAGCTATGTATTTGGTAATTGATTAACATGTAATATATAATTATTTCACATATTGTTGTGGTGATTGTTGGGATGGTTGTGATTGGAAGCAGACGTGTCTTTCGTGTTCTGCGCAATTCCCTTCGTTTAGTTTAGGTGAAGTGAGGTTTTGTGCTCTTTGCTACGAAGTGATGTGTTCTTGAAGTTTAGATGGGACTTTTGATGAAATCGGTTTTCGAATCGCTTTAGTGATTCAGAGGATTGACTGAAAATTAGCTATTTTTAATTAATGGTCGTTATTTTTCAAACAATATTACATTTCCAACAATGTAGTTGGATGTAATTTAAATTTAAAATTCAAATTTAAACTTTCCTAATAGCTATGGAAGATGATCGTGACTCTTCTAATGATACCAGTAATCCTTTCACTGCTATTAGTGATGATATCAATAAAGACTGCAGGTCCATAAATGCAGATTTCTTCCATGTAAGCAACGCATCAGGATGAAAATTTAACCAAACAAATCAAACCCGAAATGATACCGCATTAAACAAGAGCATTGATTTTTCAAACAGGCCTAACGAGACTACCTGCAAGCTTTGTTTCACGGAAGTCGCAATCATCCACTGATAATGTCGATCACCCAAGAAAAATTTTGATCTCCAAATGAAATAAGCTTCTAGCAATATTAAAGTCTTCTACTCCGATGTTGCGCAGGTACCTCGAGCGTCTAGAGCTACAATGGCAGACTCTCAGTGCGAGGTATTGCAACAGATAGTACGTACAAACGACTCAGAAGTTTGGATGAATCTCTTCGTTTTCCTTACGTTACACTGTGCGTTCCATCAAAAGCTGACAAAGTGAATAATTTAACATCATGGGTTAAACAAAGAGTGAGAATGTTGGTCTGATTCTCGTTGCGAAGCCCTTCCTAACCACAGTAAAAGATCCTTCAAAGCTCGATTACCAGTAAATTCAACTTTTAACATTAAGAATGTGGACAACAAATTAGTAGATGGTGATGTCCGCAACGCAGTACGGCTTCTCATCTCAGAAGATACTATAGCTTATCCGAATGGAACTGTATTAGAAGCATTAAAACAGAAACATCTGGCTCACAGCCACCCTTTTGAACCTTCCGTTCTCATTGAGCCCAGTATTGTAGTGCCTAGAGTATCAGCTGACGAGTTTACGAAGGCACTTAAATCATTTCCTTCCGGGTCATTAGGAGGTATGGACAGTCTCCGTCCTTCAATATTAAAGGACCTCCTACTCTCCAAGATTGCGAAACTAAAGAGAACCTGACTAACGCCATCTGCGATTTTCTCCCCCTGATTATTTCCGGTGATGTGCCCACGGAAATTAGACCTATTTTCTTTGGAGCATCACTAATAGAATAAGAAAAATGGCGGAATACGTCCCATTGCAATAGGAAATGTGGGGAGATTATCAGCCAAAATCGTTTGCCATAGAATTAGAGAACCTCTAAGACATTTTTTATCCCCACACGAACTGGGAGTTTGCATCCCGCATGGAGCAAAAGCAGCAATTCACGCTGCTCGTATGTACTGCTCTTTTCCACACCAGCAGGCGAAAGTGTTTCTTGAAATAGACTTCAGAAACGCATTTAAGTGAGTTGAATCGTGACTCTATGCTCATACATTTAAAAAACAGTTTTCCATCAATTTATCGATACGTCCATCAGTGCTACTCGCAACCGAGCAACTTATAGTTAGGAGTTGAACTAATCCTGTCTCAGCGTGGCGTACAGCAAGGCTCTGGTTTGTTCGCTAACTTTACAATTCATCGTTAACAGTATCAATACGGAACTGAATATTAGAAATGATCCTTAGACGGGCTAAGGATATTGGATTGCAAATGAATTTCTCCAAATGTGAGGTCAGCTTTCTCGAAGTCTCCAATGAGCAGTCTGATATTCTTTTCAAGCTGTTTGTCGATTCACTGTGTCAAGCCACTGGATTCAAAGAATTTCGACAGATTACGCCAGCTTATTAGGAGCTGCATTATCTAATGAGGCAAGAAGAACAACATTAAAAGACAAAATTTCTAAATTAGAATTCTTCTTTACACGTCTTTCCTTGACTTCAGCTCACTCTGCCCTTTTAACAACTTACGTGTCTCGTTGCCCATGCCAAGACTGCTATACTTTCTTCACTGTGCTCCTTCTTGGCGGGATACTGATCTTCTGGAATGCTATGACAACACCTTGAAAACCGGTCTAGAATCTATCCTGAATTGTCCACTCAACAATAACTCTTGATTGCAGGCATCCCTGCCTGTTAACCACGGAGGTCTCGGCATTCGCCGTGCCATGGTCCGGCTATTTCATCCTTTTTGTATTAATTCTACGCTAAGCCATTGATCGAAACCATTCTCCAACAAGATCTTAGCCTAGTATCGGATTCAGATGTCAACGACAGCATTGCTAAGTGGTCATCTATAGTGAGATCAGATCCCTCTGATCTTGATAAGACAGGACTACAATCCTCTTGGGACCATCCTTTTATAAATAATCACTTTTCAGCTTTATTTCAGTCATCCGATAATCCAGAAGATAATGTCAAACTTCTAGCTACATCATCTCCAGAAGCAGGTGCTTGGCTCCATGCTATCCCGTCACCTTCTTTAAGATTACATCTTCCCAATGGCAGATTTCGAATTGCCAGTACACTGCTTTTGGGAGCAGATGTTTGAGAGCAACACAGATATTCTGCCTGTAGAAGTGTCGTAAACAAGAAGGGCCTTCATGGACTCTCCTGTGCCAATAGTGCGGGCAGACATTCACGCCACTCCAGCGTCAACGACATTATCATGAGGGTACTAGTTTCAGCAGGCGTTCCTGCTATATGCGAACCGTTGGGATGCAGTCGTGCAGACGGCAAAAGGCAAGATGGTATGACCCTAATATCGTGGAAGAAAGAAAATCACTTCTATGGGATTTTATTTGTTTCGACACCTTCGCCACTCCAAATCTACGTTCTTCCTCAGCACAAGCTGGCAATGTGGCTGCTCGCATTGAAACAGAAAAACGCAAGAAGTACAGCAATTTACTCGACAAATATCATTTTGTCGCTATAGCTATCGAATCAGGTGGTTGATGGGGTCCCGAAGGCCTTAACTTTATAAAAGAAGTCGGTCACAGCATTTATTTATCATCAGGATCAGGTCCGTGCTGGGATACTCATGAGGGCGGTGAACAAAGGGGGCCCATACAAACAGGAATATATATATATATATATATATATATATATATATATATATATATATAATTTGAAAGAAAGTATGGGTGCCATTTTATATGAAAATCACCGCCAAATTTGTTTTAGTATTAACGCAAATAGTTAATTTGTGGAAACCTCGAATCGAAATCCTCTTTACTAGAGAAAAACTTTTTAGTTCCTTAAAACATTTCTGTCAAATAAAAAGAAGCAAAATATATTAACAACTTAATACAGCTGTATGGCCTATGGACACAGGAGGTTTAGTGCCGCGTTTACAAAAGCTCTCTATTGATTTCTGTCCTTAGTGAACTGGACCCAGTTTCTACTTTATATTCCAATCTCTGCGAGAACCACTTAAATATTGTCCTCACATCTGAGCCTGGTCTTCCTAATGGTCGTTTTCCTATTTGAATTTCCAGCTAAAACTTTGAAAGCGTTTCTAATTTCTTCCATTCTAGCTATATGACATGCCCACCTAAGCCTCCTAGACTTGATAACCCTAACAATGTTTGGTGAACGTATAAATTATGCACCTCCTCGTTATGAAGTTTCCGCCATTTCCCATTCTCGTTCCTCTTGGAGTCCGAATATTCGTCCAAGAATCTTGTTTTCAAGTACTTTCAGTCTGCTATTTTCCCTCAGAGGCAGTGACCATCTTTCGCAACCATACAGCACAACACGTATGAGTATCATTTTATATTTTAAGCTGCAAATTCCTGAACAGAATTCGCGACATCAAGAGATTTTTAACTGAATAATAATACGAAATCCCTGCATTCAGTTGACATCAAATTTCGTAGTCATTATGGTTTTGATCTGTTAATAATGATCGTAGATATTTGAAAGTATCCACTTTGTCGAAATAAAATATTATTTGGTATTTTAACGTATCCATAAAATGCAGTATTACGATCCCGACAAACTTCCATTTATTTAGTTTTCTCTGCATTTACTATTAAGATTTTATCCCTGCAAGCTTTAATTCAGATTTCTGCATTCATTTCTATTGTTCTATCATTCCCTATTAAATTTATTAATACATCATCAGCACACACCATAACCTGGTAAATACAATTCAGCTCTAGACCTGATCCTTGTCTTTGATTTTCCTTATAGTGTTCTCCAGAACAAAGTTAAATAATAATGGCGACAACGCATCTCCTTTCAGGCCATTCTCAACGTGAAAGCTCGTGAAGAAAAATTTCTCTACTCGAACCTTACTTCGGGATTCATTTAAACATATCTTAATTAATCTACCTTTTTCGGTATTGCAAATTCAGAAAGCATGTTGTACAATGTTTCCCTCCTACCCGAGTCTAAAGTCAATAATTGATGTGCCAGGATATCGTATCCTCATTTCTTTTCAAGTATTAGTCGAATGGTAAATATCTGGTCGATAGTTGATCGATTTTACCTAAATTCGCTCTTATAATCTCCAATAAGTTCATCTGGGTATGGAGTCAATCTTGCTAATAGCATGTTTAAGATGATTTATTGGATATTGACAGAAGAGAAATTTCTCAATAATTATTACGATCAGTTTTGTTGCTTTTCTTCTGACTTGAACAATGATTGATTCTTTTTGCTTTTGTGGTAATTCCTCCTTGTTCCAGATAAGAAGAATGAGTTTGTGTATCTTGCTCTACAATTTTTCCCTTTCAGCTAAGATTAAGTCATACAGGATTTCGTCTACACCCGGAGATGTGTGTTTCTTTAATTTTTTAAATAACGATTTTTATTTGCGTCTGGTTAGGTTCTGGAATATACGGTTATGCTGTGTGCATTTCACTTTCTCCACGAACATTAGTTTCTGGCTATGTGTTAAGCAAATCGTCAATGAAATCTTTCCATCTATTTAAGATGCTATTCTGATCAGTGACAACTGTTCCGTTGGCTTTCTTTAATATATAAGCACGAGGTTGATAGCCTTTCTTAAGTTCGTTGATGCATTTATACATGTCCCGAATGGTTTTGTTTTTATTATTATCTTTAAGTTAATTAATTTTGGCGTTCAAAAATTGCGTTTCTTTGTTCTAAAAGTTTTGGAAGTTTTCCGCCAGATGACAATGAAATTTTATGTAGATATTTCGCTCGAATTTTGTAGCCAAAGCTGTTTCTTCTATTTTCTCTTCTCTACTACTTTAGCGCATTCCTGCTTGAACCATGATTTTTCCTATGTATTTCTGCTTACCCCAATATTTGTTTTGCTGAAATTTTAATGTTATCTCTAATTTCAACCAAGTATCCTGAAAACTAGTGCACTCCGAACCTTCTAAAACCGAGAAAATTTTCGACACTTCAATCTGGCTCCCCTCTCATTTGACTCTCCTCCAATATCTTTAAATTAAACCTCTCCGTTTTCAGATGTTGAATATTTCCTTTATTCAACGATAATCTCTCTGTTATTATTGCTGCTACCAGGTGGTAATCAGTATCACAATCAGCTCGTCTGAACGACCGAACATCAGTTGTGCTAAACTGTTTTCTTCTGTCTACAAAAAGGTGATCAGTTTGTTTATGTATTTTTTCATCTGATGAAGTCCAAGTATATTTATGAATGTTATGATGTGGGAATTTTGTAATCTTCACGATAAGGTTTCTGGATGTTGCAAAGTTCACGAGTCTAATGCCGTTATCACAACCTTCCTTATGCAGAGATTTATTTCCTAGAATTTTCATATGGTAATGCAGGAGATGATCAATTGCGCGTTCCATTCTTTTATAAAAACTGTCTTTTTTTAATCATCATCCTTATTTTCTGTTGGGGCATGTGCATTTAAAAAATAATATTACCTACCGACCCTTACGAGAAGTAAAAGAAAATCTATCATTAACAAATTCAACACATGTAATTGCTGATATTATTCGTTTGTGAACGGAAATCCCTACTCCTATTTGCTAATTTTTAATTCGTTCCCCGTAAAACAACTACCTCATCTAACATCCTAATATCTTACTAGGTCTATCCTCTATTTCTAAACTCATTCGTTACAAATTTTAACGCGCCTGCCATAAAGAAACTTCTTATATTCCATGTTCCAAATCTCCGTGCCAAGTTACCAGTTCTAATCCGAGGATTCTGCAAATATATTTGAACAACCCTTCTTTTACAGTATGAGGTTGTTAGTCCCACATCAAATCCCCAAGCTGGAGGATAACCCCTTGCCGTCTGTTCGCGACTGCTTATTCGGTATATTCGCATCTAACCTCTATATCTAGAGGCCTTCTCCTCGATCCACAACCTGAGGACGCGCCATGTCGTGGTGACAGGAAGACCATATTTCATAGAAATTAATATATTAATATTTTAGAAATACAATAATTAATGATTATCCGAATAATGCTTTAAAACACACAGGAACAATCAATGTGTTTGGATATATGGATGCGTAATAAGACTGTGAAAATTTCGATGCGTAAAAATCGTAAATTAGAAACTAGTGTCAATGTAGTATTTCATGAATTCATCGTACATTTGACTCTATTCTTGATGTATCACATTGTTTTGTTTTACAGCTACATAACTTTATAATATTTTTGTAAGTGATTATACTCTTTACCTGTTCTCTGCCAATAGCAACTGTGTGAATTTATAATACAAAACTGAAATACAGAAGAATAAAATTTAAAAAGAAAAATATAACGTGATATTTCGCAGAGCATCTTATGTAAAGGGCGCCTTGCATCCTTCACAGGTTCTTTATTAACAGCCACTATTTGAATTTATTATACAAATCTAGTGTACAGGATATCTAAAACCACGTATCTATAATGTGATGTTTCGTAGGGATCCTTTTGTAAAGGGCGCATTGTACCTTTCACGGGTTCTTTACCAACAGTAACTGAATGTATTTATTGTACAGGACTGTGGTATACAGAAGAGTCTAATGTAAAGGGCGCACTGCACCTTTCACGGGTTCTTTGCCAATAAAACTGTTAAAATTTATTACTGGAAACTTGTACCTTTATTTATACTGTGATATTTCGGAGGGCGCACAGGGACACGTCCCGGTGTCCCGGTGGGCCAGCACGGGCCTGGTCAGGAGACGCTAGAGCAACCTCTTTTCTACTGAAACGCATCAGTATGGCTGTACAAAGAGGGACTTTGAGTCAGTTTTGGGAAAGCTACCCTCTGGTAAGGAACTGGAGGAGATTTTTTTTCTGTAATCTCGGCGAAAGTTTGAAAGTACTGTTGTAAAGCTTATCACAATAATGTATATTATTTGATAATTATATTTTTGTTAAAGTGTGTGTGTGTGTGTGTGTGTGTGTGTGTGTGTGTGTGTGTTTGTGTACAGATACTTAGTGTACTGCATGAATGAGGCAAAATATGTGTGACCAGAGGACCAGAGTAAGTTATTATGCATGACATGACGGTAATTTGGGGGATGCAATTTGAGGTGTTACATTAATGCAACTAGCATTCCAAAGAAGATACTCTGAAATGGATATATTAATAATATTGGGATGTGGCATATGATTATTATATATACGAGTACGTGGCTATAGACATGTAAAGTTACACCTGTTTGGAATATTACATAATATACGAGTTAACGAATATTTAATATTTATGTCAGTTAGGAGATAGACTTATAGTCTCTTTTTTGTAAATTTTCGCTACTAAATCTAATGTAAGAGTACGTTTCCGATATAACATGAATGAAAAGTTTAGCGGATCCTATCGATTTTCTGTAATAAACCTCAACTATTTCACATATAATAAGAGTGTCGCAGTGAGGGCTTTATACAACTACTAATTACTAAACAAAACTTCTAAATTTTGCAAACAAATGTACATAAGAGCTTGAAATAAGTAACTCACAATATACTAACATCTATTGGACATCATACAAATTATCGCTGAAATTAAAAGTATAAGATATGTAGAATTTTAACGTGATTCAGATGTAAATGGCTTATTAAGAATAACAAGTGAAAGGTTTGTAGAATATCGAAAGGAGATGTTGCATCTCATCATACAAATTACCCCTGAAATCAATATTATAAAAACATAAGGAATATAAAGTTTTAACTTAATGCGATTGCTACATCTTGCGATCTAATTTATTATTATAAGGTCTATCTATTATCATTTAACTTAGACAACTTTCGAAACTACAAACAGCAAGAGCAAAAACATCTTAAAATATCTTCAGTTAACTTTCCAGATTCAGGGTTCAATTCTAACAACAAACCACAAAAACTAAACGCAGTTGAGCAATAAAGAAATGTGGAGGATGGTGCATACTTTAATATAGTAAAAATGCACTATTTTTGCGGGTACTTTAAACATTTATATCTTACCCGTTTAAGATGTATCGTAAGACGTGGTAATTTTGCACAACAAATAAGGAATTTTAAACTAAATTTTATGTAACTTTCAAACGTAATGTTTTAGAATGCTGTATTTTAAACAGATAATAGCTAGATAGCTTTATAATAGAAACATTTGTGGTAGTGCATTATTAACCATAGTTATTAAAATATAAACTTTGGTACAAAGTATCCCTATACGTATGGGGTTACTTTGCACAACATACACAGAAGTATGTTCAACATAGGAACATATTTTTTTTCTATGCAATGTTTTCCCTTCAGTATTTACACATTTCACTTCCTGCAGAAACTGCGTGAAGTTTACAAACATGGATGATATTCAAATGATGATACTGGTACCAGTACTTAGTATGAATTTTCGACATTTGCAAAGAAAGTTATATCTTTTCTGGTACTGGTACAGGAAACACATTCTCACGGTTAAGCATATGGCTCACAAAAATGACAACTGAGGAATAGTAAAACTAACCATGAATTGATTGGTCTTGGTTGCTCTTTATGTCCAAGAATATCATCCCAAATGTGATCAATGGAATATTTAATGGGTTTGGCACTTTGAAGCTAAAGTCCACCCAAGTTGCATAATTTCCTTTTTTAAAAAAATCTAATGTTAGTCATTCCTATGAGTATAAGGTTCAAGTCTCCCCAAAAGTCTAATGATTTCTATAAAAATAAACTAAGCTTTTTTGAGTGAAGCCCCTCTGAAACTAATTTTCTGGTTTGTAATTTATTTTCAAACAAGAAATGTATTCCACGTTCTATCTAAATAAGAAATTTACCTAAAATTAGAAAGCAGTTGGTATCACTAGTAGTTTTCTCCTATGCAACTTTATCCATGACGAGTCTGGAACTTACCAAAGGAATAATAAACACTTCTGACCGTAGTATATACACAATTTATTAAAAACGAAATTATAGTGTAACGGTTTCGACAACTGAATATTCTCTTCACCATACACTAACTAAAAGAGTTATATTCAGAGCATACACATTTATACTGAAAGTGAAAGTACTCAAATTGATTGTTTGAATGGGAAGCCACCTGAGTCGTACTTCCAAGAGCGTCATCTGTCGGCCACCTGTTCTGACTTAATTACCCTCCCACCCTTAATTTTCCGCAAACGTCTGTAGCACACCTGTTGTTTATACTTGATTACTTACCTAAAAACTTTCTCTTAATCTTCCTTTGATGCATAGTAGATATAATTTAAAAGTAACAGACTATACTAAATACAACTGATTATAAATACAGCAATATAAAAATATATATACCTAGGTAGACATAAAAAAATATAAAATATAACAATACATAAATTTATATATAAGCATAACTATATACAATATTAAACTATATATATATATATATATATATATATATATATATATATATATATATATCATAGAAATGTGTTTAGTCTTGTTCTTTGCTTCAATTTGTTCCAATAATTTATCCCGTAGATTATGTATTAACAGTCCACTTGTCCAGTTCATTAATTTGTCACTTTTTCTTTATCCTTTGTGCTTCCTTTCATTTCTTTATTATTCGTCTATTCTCCCTTTCTGGCACCTGTGCACCTTCCCAATCTATATCATGCCCCGTTTCTTTAACATGTTTATATATGGCATTATTTTCTCCCTTAATTCTCACATCATCCGTATGTTGTTTTATTCTCTCCTTAAGTTTCTCCCCTTTTTCCCCTATGTATACACATATTGTATACAGCTATATATAGTTTTATATTTTGTTATATTTTATTTTTATGTCTATATATTTTTATATTGCTGTATTTATAATCAGTTCTATTTAGTATAGTCTGCTACCTTTAAATTATATCTATTATATCTATAAAACGTTTTGCCTTTTAAAATATATTCAATGAAAAATTTGTAATTTTTGCTGCTGTATAAACATACTTCAACCATATCTTTTTGGAAACTTTTTATCCAAGGAAGCCTTTGACTGCTAATTTGCTGGTAATTTAGTCAACTTAGTTGCCTTTCTATTTATATTTTTTGTAAAGATAATTATAAGTATATGAGAATAAGTTTTCCTTTCTTGAAATTGGAATATTCGACACAGCTTAGTAGAAATTATGTTTGGTTAGTATTTGTTTTCTTCATAGACATCTATTTCAATGGCATACATTGTGGGCACAGGCTATAGACTACAATCATGATGATATTCATGAAGGTGTTGGTCCATATATACTGAAAACTTTCTTTTAAAATCGTGCCCAAGCGACAATGCCAACAATGACTAGATCGCTCTATTGATATTGATTTGTACTAAGGATATAACGTTAGTCGCATCCTTAATAGAGTTAGCTGAAATTTCAACTCCTTTCCATTTCATAAGAAAAAAATATTATTCGCCTATTATGTCACAATACCAAGCGCCGGCCACGAACTCAGTCAAATCAAACAGATGATATTTAATCCATAATTTATAGTTAAATCATATGTTGAGAGAAGAAAATGGACAAAATCAAATATTATCTGCTAATTAGTTCTCGTTCTGAACGACAAATTCACCTGCAGCATATAGAGCTGCTTGAATTCAACATTATGTATCTGTCCGTCCAAGTACAATTTGGTCAAAAAAAGTATTCACAATAATCGGGAATCTTTGACAGAAACCTCATTCTGAAATGAAACCTCATCTAAAGTCTCTCAGTCCTTCTTTTCGAAGTAATATCAGAAGTGATAAGAATAAACCATTTATATAATAATAATAGTAAAATTGTATGAATATTTATTTAGATGATACAGAGATGGATAAGGGAATTTTTTCAGTCTCGTGCATACTTACTACACCACAAGTATGAACGAGTCCACGCTTATTCTTCTAGCTCCATTACTTTTTTATAGAAAGTTAATTATTTCAGATAAATGCGATAGATTTCACTATAGAAAGCTATTCCTTTATTGCATTTGTACAGTTTTGCCCTGTAGGATTTTCAATGTTTCATCCTTGCAATTTTTATGTAAATACAATTGTTTTCATTTCTACAAACCAAAATTTGAATAAACTAAAAACTGTTATAATTGCATAACCCTGAAACGTTAACGACAGTTATTAATCTTTACCATCGTGATATATAAGAAATGTGTGCTGCTTCTCCACACGTATAAGGTATTTGTCCGCCCAGCTCTTACCCATGATCATATTGCTTGGTTGTCTGCTCCACAGCACTTCTACAGTAAATTACAAGTCCTGGAACTTCATGCTCTGCGCACCGCTTATTTCTTACCGGCAAATACTCCTACTAGGGAGGTCTATCGGCACACCACCATACCCACGCTTTTACAACATCTATATCGTCTCCGCACTCGCTATATACAGAGCCGTATAGCTGAGGCACATCCAATTCTTGGTGATCTGCTCGATCAGACTTCTACACGACCACGGCATGCCTATCCACCAGTTGACCATCTACTTGCACTGCATGAACTTGACCAGGCCACGGCAACCTATAACCCACGACGTCGCATCTATCAAAGCCATCTTCATATCTATCGTCCATAATCTCTCCTCCACTGCACTTCTTCTATAACATCTAAAGATATAATAATGATCGTACATCACCACAATCAATAGCTTCCTGTATCCCATCTATAACCAGGCGCTT
This sequence comes from Thermobia domestica, assembly GCF_964235325.1. Taxonomy (NCBI): domain Eukaryota; kingdom Metazoa; phylum Arthropoda; class Insecta; order Zygentoma; family Lepismatidae; genus Thermobia; species Thermobia domestica. Next base: position 35,131 of record NW_027656952.1, on the reverse strand, counting down.
CTAACATTTCTGCTTTTTCTCCTGGCCCCGGAGAAGGCGTTACCTTCTGTAGCCCGCCCAGTTTCGACTGGGAATGAAATTGCAGTTAAAAAAAAAGATTACATCATATGACCATAAATTTTCAAGATTTGTTATCAACTTATTTGTTATTTAGACGAAATTTTCTAGACTCATACTTTCTAAGCTTATTAACCACATTCCGTGCGCTACCATCTGTCCAAAGTACATCATCGTTTTATGTATGTCAGCATTTCTTTAATAGGAAAGGGAGAACGTATGTCATTCCTTGATTAAAAATGAAACAGGTTCCACAGCAATATTCCTAAATGCTACTGTATATATTATTTTGAAAAACAATTGTGGTTTATATTTACTTGGAGGCTCTCTGATTACACTCACGTCATGAAACTACAGTCGTGAAGTATGACTGAAAAATTTATGCCCCCTTCTACTCATTACTTTTTTACAAACTCATGTTAATTTTCATAGAAAGCATTCTACTATGACGCAGTATTATATAGGCTTTTCAAAAGCTTTTCTCACATTCCCCAGGGCTTGGAAGTGGAATGATGTAAATTAGTAAAGTAAAGGATGAGAAATGATTTTACTCGCAATGAGGTAACTAAATCTCCTTCTCCAGTTAATAACTATATTTCATTACCACCATAATAAAAATGTCTTATTTTATGCAATATAGTGAACATTTGTAAAGATTTTGTTTAAAATTTTATCATGCTCGAGTTTAAAATCAGCCGAGAATGACTTTAATTTGTCGTAATTGAAAAACTACCCTGAACATTTGTAAAACAAGGCCACGGACATATGCAGGAAATTGTCATGAGAATCATGATTGTAAATGAGGAAAATGTATATTAAAAATGTGTAAAATTACCACTAAAATTAGAGTAAAATTACAGGAAAGACTCAATTTCGTGAGTGTTTGTACCTCCAATACCCACCCCTTTCGTACGTCAGTTAAGGCATTAATTACCACCGCTCTTTTAATTAAAAAAGGAAACGTGTTCTAAGGTAACGTTTAGAGAACTGTGATTTACAGGAATAAATATCATTTGTGTTGGTTGGAATTGAAAAAAATATGAGGAATAAGACTAATATAATATACTGGTATTCAATTTAAAAGATGAAACCTTTACTTGCTACTACAATGCACACTGGGCCAGGGAATCCCGAAAACCTGGCCAAAACCCCAAAAATGAAAGTTTATGGAATGGTCTATCTCCTAGCGCATATTATCCAGGAAGGTCCTAGTTGCATACAGATATCAGTGTTACTGAGATATGTTCACTGGTTTCGTCAGGAGTGAAAGCCAAAACTTAACTTTGTAAACTTTCTGTGTTCATGTGCTATTTTCAATGTTAGAGAAGGTAAAGTTTGTCATATTTTTACAGATATTACCATCATATTCACTAATGGGTATCTCTTCTTTATTTCATCTGTATATATTATAATTCAATGCTAAACATCTAGCTATGACGTTATGTGTAATTTATCAATTCTATGGACGCTTATGGAGAAGTAGGTAGTAAATCAGAAAGAAAAACATTATTTTATAGTTTCGTAGGTTTTTAATCCGGGAAAAGCGAATACAACACGATATTTTCTGCTAATGTGATACTTGAATGTTTTATGTTTCAGGAGCTGTGAACCAATTTCGCCCTTTTAGATTGTAAGTGCATATTTACTTTGAATGATATGTAAAATTGTCTAACCAAAATACAGCATATTAATAGCAATTTTCATAGAAATGACACATAAAATAACTAGAAGAAAGCTATTTGAGTTTCTAAAGAATGCAGAAGGAAACAAAAAGCCAAAAACAGCAGCTCCTGTTCTTTGTGGAAGATGAAATAACAGGTGGAGAGATGTCTGAAGCTCAACAAATGCAATCGCAAATACGGTAAAGTAGAGGAAAATTATGCGGACTGTCTGGATACTGATATTAATCTGAGTGATAGTGAACGATAACCATCGACCTCGACGAAAGTTGGACGCCTACAGGCAAACTTTTCAGAAAGCAGTGAAAGATCAAAGAGGAGAAAGACTGAGGCTATTCCGTCAGCTGAGAGTGGAACCACTCTTGCTTACGCAGCCGCAATGAAGTACAGACAGCAAAGAGAACTTGACAAGTTGCAAATACTAGAAGAAATCGAGGCAAGTCCTACTAGAGCAACCAAGATTATGAAGTCCTCGACACAATCCGAAAGACACACTGTAACGTCGTACTATTCAGATAATGCTCTAGCATTATTTCTAGAAACGAATCTAATTAAACATCAGTACCAACTCCTTAGGAGTGAAGAGAAGAAACTCTGCCATGATATTTATCCCGCTTATAATCATGTACGGGACGAAAAGAAGAAGTGCTACCCAGAGATAACACAAGTGAGTCAGTCGTTTTCAGAAGTGCTACTTTAGTATTTACTAGATCACACTGTGAAAAGGCTTTTGCAAGTTCAAGAACCAGTCTTGCAGAGCATGCCACGGAAGTATCGCATGTGTCTAACGTTGATCACCAAGTGGGGCTGTGATGGGTCTAATGGTCAAGTCCAATACAAGCAGTCAGCCAATGAGGCTGGTTTTCAGGATTCAGACATTTTCTGCATTTCATGTTAGCCATTGCAGCTGTTGTTCGAGAACAAATGTACAAGAGTTGTAGTGTGGCAGAATCCTCAACCATCATTACCAAGATTCTATCGTCCAGTTCGGCTCCAAGTCAAGAAAGAAATCGAGCACCAGGCACGAGAAGAGGTGTAGCGAGTACAAGAACGAATAAAGCCTTAACACCAAGTAAGGTGTTCGTTGAAGGTATGGCGTTTCAAGTCCAACACAACCTCTATTTGACGACTAGCAACACTATCACTCATACAAAGTTTGCACAAACTTGTTATGTATGCGGCACAAACCCTAAAGATATGAACAGTTACAAGAAGACTTCCATCAGCAAGCCTGAAAATCCCGAGTCCTTCAGATTCGGTCTTTCTATACTACATGCATGGATTAGGTTCAAGCAGTGGATTCTTAATGTAGCCTACTGACTAGACGTAAAGAAATGGCAAGTCCGGAAATAAGATCAATCAACCGTGAAGAAAAGAAAGGAAGACATCCAATAGCCGAGTTAGGTATCATTGTTGATGAATCAAGGCCGAGTGGCAGCAGAACATCGAATGAAGGTAACAAGCCTAGAATTTTTTTCAGAATGCGGAAACGGTAGCCACGATAACTGGCCTGAACACGAAACTCATCGAGAAATGCTTTGTGTTATTACAGGCATTATTCTCAGGGTTGGAAATCGACGCAGACAGATTTGAAAAGTGGGCAAATGATATCCAGGAACTGTATATTGCAAATTACCCGTGGTTCTACATGCCGGCATCAGTTCATAAGGTTCTTGCTCATGGCCAGTCCATCATCACCCATTGTTTGCTTCTGATAGGACAAATGTCCGAAGAGGCCCAAGAGGTTAGAAATAAGCACATTAAGCACTTCCGAGAGCATCACTCACGAAAGTGTTCCAGAGAGAAGACAATGGAAGATGTTATGCTCCATCTGTTTGTGACATCTGACCCCTTTATTTCAACATTCCGCCAGCCCATGTCTCAACAAAACAGAAGAAAGGCACTATGTCCGCAAGTGTTTTCTCTCCTGAAACCACCCACGCATGCAACAAGTATTGAGTCTGACTCTGAATAACTAGCCATGTGAATACCTATGTAAGTATTTTTCTACTTTCTTTTAAATTCAACCTTGAGATTAATATACAGTAATGAGCAATGCTAATTCTACAATGTAAAACAGGGTTCACGGGAAATTAGACAACACGTTTTAAATAGAATTAACATGGGACACAGGCGAGGAATCAAAAACATAATTTATAAAGACAATTCGCACAGAAAAGATACTGTTTTGTGATATAAAAAGTGACTTCGATAATTTTCAATCTATCGAGACATATTAATGTATGACAAATATGATTTCACTTGTTTCTGTTTCCACATTCGATTGTTCTACAATATCTATACCCCTATTATACATATATACATATTTTTGCAATTTGTGTTCGCCATATTGGATCTGCCATTTCGAATTTTCCCCCTTTTCGTATCAAATTCGTGCTCAGCCCCATTCTAAACCTACGTATGCCAAGTTTCATAAAAATTATCACACGACTTCCTATTTTGGCAGATTTTCGGGGCTTCTGGCCCACTGTGCAGTTGTAGGAGAAAGTGAAGATAATATTGACTGCACAATATGCAGCAATGGAAGCAATGGCGGCTCTTCAGAGAAGTTACAGTAGTAAAAATGAGTTTTTTTTTGCAACAAGCGAAGAGATGAACTTTAGCTTATGTGTAGTATAGAAATTAATGCATTACTTACGCTTTATTACCCAAGCGTTTATCGATGAAATTTAAACTTTTAACCTTTTCTGATGTCGGATTATGGAAACGGCGTAGGAGCTTGCCTTCTTTTTACTATTTCAATGGATTATATATAATTTTATAAGTGTGTCTACTTTTATTTATATCATCATCGTCATAGTAATTCTAGTATTATTATGCAAGGTCACTTGCAACGACTGACAAGAGAGAGTCACGAAGTGCCTCCGCTGAGATTCGAACGACACAATTTTGTTTGTATTTGATATGAAATGACTAGACGAATCTCAATGTTATACGTGCCACCGTGCGAAATGTCGTGAGCTAATACATATTTTGTGATGTAAAAGCTACAAAGCTGGCAGAATAGTTTGAACTGGGTTATTTGTTCGGAACGGTTGGGTAAATGGAACTTGGCGAACATGTATCCTATCATTTTCAAGGACACACTTTTTGGGATAAAAAATTTTGCCTCAGAGTCCCATGCAGGATCCCAGACAGGGTCCTACTAATAATTTTCCAATGGCAAGGGGAGTTAAGTAGCACATCGTTTGAAACCTGTTGTAAAATGAGAGAAAATGGAGCAAATCTTGACTCTCTACGACAACAATGTGCAAAATGGCAGTGGGTCAAAAGGTAAACCAAAGCTTAATTGAAAATCTATGGCCACCTTGAATCCAAGATGGCCACTTAAAACCTATGTCATTCATACCAGTACAAATGTAAATCTCTATTTTTCTCTATTATGTATTTAGAAACAATAGGAATAATACAGAACAATTCATTTTCGATTCACTTCAACTATTATTTCATTCCGTAACAACACATATATGTTTTGTTCCTAATGCAAGTTTGTCATGGTTCTCTCGATCTCATTTGCGTGAATATAACGAATATGCCATGAACATACAACTCTGACTTTCTATTCATACTGCTAAACAAAAGTTGAATTCCTTTGGGTATTTTTCTAATTTTGTCATACGTAGTCCATGCACAAAGGACTTGCTGTATCAGTCAGGTTGAGGCTCTATTGTAACGTATTTGTGATGGTTACATTTGTATGCCATTCGCTGGTTTAATCGCAATATTTCAAGCAATATCAAATATACATAAAACATTAATTTACAAGATTGGCGAGCAATACCCAACCACTTGTAAATCATTTGGATGCATCGAGCTGCACAAACTTTGTCGGTATGTCACAATATTCCAAGAAAGAGCATATTTATATACAAGGTCATTTTTCACGCTGGCTGCCATATTGGATAACAGATAGATATTTTGTAGATATCTGCTATTAACCATAAATGTAAATACCACATTTCGTTTCTGCAGTGATTTGAGCTGGACATGCGTTCAATACATAGTGCGGCATTTTGAACTCAAGATGACACGTTTTTAAACATTTCGCATCTTTTTGTCACCTACTGATCATCATTCGTGCCAAATTTGGTTTTCCTAATTTCTGCAAGTTTCGTAGACCTATCCTTTTGATACAAGTTTCAAGCGGTCATCCTGGTCTCAAGGTGACCATAGGTTTTCAATTAAGCTTTTGTTTACATCCTGACCCGCCGCCATTTTGCACAGGGTTGTCATAGAGAGTCGAGACTTGCTCTATCTTATTTCAACAACACCTTTCAAACGATGTGCTACTTAAGGCCCCTAGCCATTTGAAAATTTTAAGTTGGACCCCGTCTGGAACCCTGGAGCAAAACATTTTATACCAAAAAGTGTATCCTTGAAAATGATGGGATACATGTTCGCCGAGTTTTCCATTTAACCGTTTCCGAACAAATGACTCGATTCAAACTATTCTGCAAGGTAGGTTTTTTTTTGTAGCTTTTACGTTACAAAATATGTTGTGACTTACAATATACCGCCTGGTGCTACGTATAACTTTGAGATTCGTCTAATGATAACATATCAAATACAAACACAATTGTCTCATTCTTATCTCAGCGGAGCAACTTCGTGACCTTCCCTTGTGAGAAGCTTCCATGCTCCACGTTCTTCCGGTAACTTCTTAATCTTTACGTACGGTTATCTGTTTCGGTCTTTCCTGGTCATAACCAATTTCCATACCATTATTACACGATTTCTCATGTAGTACAGCTCGTAGCTCATTTATCGATAACGAAGAAGGACATATGCTCTGAAGTCAGCTCCAGCGCTGACAAACAGACATTCAATAACGTTGAAATATGAGGATTCAGCGATCTTGTGTAAGTGTTGAACCTCATTCCGACTACCATGGAACCATGCATCATCAGCCTCAAACGAAATAAACTAGTGCTCTTAATCTTGTGAAACTAAAATTTTCATTGACCAGTAACAACATCTGGACCATAGGGTGCGAGTGCCATTTAAAGGAACAACATACTCACTGAAAATAATGGATCCTGTGAGCGTTATCACAGGACACAGAATATCAGAAAATTGAGAGTCACAGCATCACAGAGTCGATGATATATATCAGAGTAGACAGGTACAAAGGGGAGACAAGTGTTACTTGAATATCCACAATACTGATCATGTAAAAATGTGTTGTTGTACTAATATAAACTGCAACTTTTCAATTTTACATATCTGCATATTAAAACAAGAATAACTTTATTACAATTAACTTAGAAAAAATGTCCCAATGTATTATAGTCGCGAAATAAGAGGTCCTGTTGAAATATTCGTAGGCACAACACCAGAAGAGGAGCAAGTATAATAATGAAGTAGTAACGTTTTAAAGAACGATTCTCTTTATAAACAAATAAGCATTTTTACAATAATAAAACATTCATATTTTTTTCAGGCCCCTCTCCAATTTCGCGAACATCGTGGTTAGATCTGTCATCAAGAAAAGTAACAGAGGAAATTAATGAGAAAATTAGTTAAACACTATGCGATTCTCCTATAGCATGTGCAGTGGTGAAGAATTGGGTGACACAGTTTAAACGCGGAGATAATGCTTCAGCTGCAGGGAGCCAAAAACAATGACTGTCTAGGAAATCATGGATGAAAGCCATGGCATTATTCTTAAACTAAGCAGAAGTTCAGCTAAACATATATCACGGATTGTGACCATGTCTTGGAAAGACATTGCTATTGCAATACTTAATGAACTGACCCATAAGTTCTCAGTAAAATTTGTCTCCAAAATTCTGTCACATATCAAAATCGTGAAAGAGTGAAAGCATCAACGAATATCATCATTCCTTTTGAGCACAATGTTGACCAATTTCTGCCACGAATAATATCCACGTACGGAACATGATTGTTCCACCACAATTATGAAACAAAAAAGTCAACTAAGTAGCGACACTCAGCTTCCCGTCGCTCCAGTTAGTACAAGACACAAAAGCCGGCTTTAATGATGTTTGTAACATTCTTCTGAGATAAGGATGGCGTTGTGCTCATAGAATCCCTGCCCAAGGATTAGACATTTAATGCAGAGTATTACCATGTGTTTATCACAAAACTGAAAGATAAATTAATAGTGTATTGCCCTGGAAAATTGAGTCAATGAATTATGTTTCTTCGAGATAATGCACCTTTCAACTGAGCACTGCAAACACAACTGATATTGCAGGAATTAAGGATTCAGTGTCTACATCATCCTGTTTATTTCCTAGATCTAGCTCCGACTAATTGTTATTTATTCTTCAAAGAAAAACAACACTTGAAAAGAAGCCGTTTAAAATGTAATAATGAGGTAATGCGAGAAGCTATCTTTTGAATATTTTTTACTGGTCTGGAAAAAATGCAGCACCGTGCAAGGAAGTGTATTAAGCTTCGGAGGGATATGTAGACTAACTACAGAAACGTAATCATTTTACGTTCACTTTTTCTCGATTGTACAATAAACTTTTCAGCGGGCTCTCCTATTTATAAAAAACAGAAAATAACTTATCAAATAAATGATTTACTTATATACTATACCAAAAATATCTTCTCTGAAATCACACAGTAATTAATTTAATAATTAACCGCAACATTCCAAGGTCAGAGCGTATAAACAATTCTCTGACGACTGTTATGTATTTCAAAAGGATCCCAATTATAACTTACACTTTTCTTAATAAACCTCAAATAAACCTAAACAAATATATGGTAGAAATCATATGGTAGAGAAACCAGTATGTTTATAACACTATGCATCATAAAGCTAACAGCCAGCAAGATACGAGATTATATCAATTTTCCTTGTCAAGTCAAGGAAAGTCAAGTGCCTCAAGAATAGAAGATACACGATTCATTTTCCTCATTAATCCTTCAGATCTAATTCAATATAGGAAGTTCTTAAATACAGGATCCATTCACGAAGCATTCGTGGATAAAGGAAACTTATCTAGCACCTATTTTGCAATACAGAACTTGTCAGCCATTACTCTAGCGATACAATAGCCCTTTGCCACACCTTCACTTAATATATGAATTATATTTTCAACCACGGTTCCACTTATAGATGTAAATACTATTTTCAGCAATACAGGATACGTCGTAGGCATTACGTCAATTTTAAACAGGATTCTAAAATGCTTGCCTATACATACCTACCCACATTGCAATCTATAACTTTAGGTCCAGTTAATGGATTGTACTAGTAACTATATATCTCTTCTGCTTAAACTTCTTTTGCTGTATGCCTTAAAAGTAAATTCTTGTATGCGACTGCTCCAATTTATAATGTAAGAATGTGTTGTTTTGCTATTGTAAACAACTGTCTTTCAATTTTACATATCTATATATCAAATGATTATTAATATTAATACAATTCAGTTCCAAAGATATATGTTAATATATTGTAAGCACCAAATACAAATATTAAAAACTAAACAAACACCATTTATAAACGTTAGGGACACGGTGCATAACATTAAATAGTGCGAGGTTAAAATATTAGACCATAAACAAAGGATGATGATGATAAAGTGGAAGGAGACTAGATTTATTGAAAAAGAACAAGGCTAGGCCATAAATGGGAATGTAGATCTCAACGTGAATGGAAAATTTGGCAAGTTATTGAAAGAAAAAAAAACTTAATTTGTAAATTGTTTAAGTCGAGTAGTATCTACAGGAACGGGCGTCTCTGGCTTCCCCCCCCCCAATATTTTGAAGTACAAAATATTCAATTTCCTATTCTAATTTAATTTCTTTACTAACGAGAGAATAACATAAATAACTTATAATTACATTTATTTGGAATATAATATTCAAGCTCTGAAACGATTATAACAGAGTTCGTCATATATCTCAGGGGGTCCGTGAATGTAAGCAGAAAGGTAACAAGTGAAACCGAAGATAATAAACAGGTTGAGCTAGGTACTAATCAACCAATTTCTTTGATATCCCCCAACTTTATTTTACATGCCAGAGACACCAGTGTATACAGGTCTAGGGACGGAAATGGATTTATAATTTTAGTTGCTCCTTTTCCAACCTTAATTGTGATTTGCTGAGATCATACTGATCAGCTAACCAGCATTCAGAACCAGTCTCAGGTATTGTGTTATACTAAAAAGTTAAGTTTCTGTTGAATTCTACTGTATCTGTTTAGCTAAAAAACTTTAGTTAGTTGACGAAACTCTAATACAATTATTACTTTTAATTAAAGTTTCCTTTGTACAGAGTTTTTTTGTGAAGTTACTGAAGTAAAGCAGAGCTAACATGAACCAGATATTTAGTTTTATATTTGGCTAAGATCTGAAATTCATCGTACTAATTCCTTCTAGATTTCTGGTTAAAATTTTGAACTTCGAAACACATTTTCATATTGATTTCAATATATATATTATTTGATTATATTTTCTTCCTTTATTTCTCATATGGCTCCATGTGAAGAACGATTTCGACAATACATTTTTGTCCATTTTATAAACGGGGTCTAAGGGGCCACCCCCTCTAAATTTTTGCTGGACCCCTTAAAATTTTTCCGGTAGGCTTGTAAATGAAATATAAGATGGTGATGAAATATAATATTGTTGGATCGGGCCCCCCTAACTTCAGCCGAGCCCTCCCTAAGTTATTCGGCTGGCTACCGGCCTGTTTGAATGCAAGATAAATTTCTTTCTTATTAGGAATGGGGTAAACATGATTATAATTCAGCATTTTTACTTCGTTCTTTTCTAATTAAAAATTCAGTTCCAGCAGAAAACAATTGAGGTACTGATAAGAACAATGGTGTAAGTGACTCTGTGCAACAAAATGGGGTTCCAGGTTTGATTAGTCGATGGCACCCTGATGCATTTCAGGAGCAGAGGTTTAAGAAGTGATATCTGTATTCTGCTGCCCTCTGTAGAAGATTGAGTTATCTAACATTCACAGGAAACGCGCTTGCTGTTAGACCAAATTAGTGTAAGTTACACAGAAATAGTTGTAAACTAAGGTAGAGTGGCTGAATGGATGAAATTTACAAAACATACACCATCCACCTTTTCGTTCAAGTATTCAATAAATGTGTTTGTGGGCTTTCACACAAACAACTGCAAGCGAAGCATTCGTGGACGTCCTGCAAATCCACCCAAGAAAGTAAAGCAGCTTCAACAGACCAGTGTTTCCAATAGTGCAGAAAAAATCCAAGATCTTATGTCTCTCTTGACATATATTCCTCCAGTCCACGATGATTTTTACAGGAATTTGAAACACGATAACGTCGAAAGCACAGATTCTGTGATGTCAGCAATTAAGACTCCAGAAAATGAATGAAAGCTTTAATCAGGCTACTGCTTTCTTTGCGCTGTATTTTTGCGGAATAAATTTTGTTTCTGACATATCCTTGGCAATTGTTCTCTTTACCGGGTTCTTGTATTTCAGCTGCAGTGCAGACCTTTCGCTTTAATGCTCTCAAACTAGCACGAACATTTGCCATATAGATACAAGTTTTTCGGAAATCCTGTCTCAAATTTTTCTGTATCGAAGAAGTGAATTGGTGTAAAACTATACGGAAATTAGCAAAACTTGTAGATGTAACAAGTAGTACAGAGCGCGAGAGATATCATGAGCTATGAGAAGCGGGAGGTAGGAAGAACGCTATCCGCTGCGAGGATGACAGTGGAGAGAGGGGTAAGATTTTTTGGTAGTGCTTCTAACCCCTGCCGATACTAACCTGCAGCATAAATAAGAACAATGGATAACAAACCTACTTAACGCAATTTATATATATTATGGTAGGCTAACCTGTAGCTTCAGGTATTTATAAAGGTTCAATACCGTCCATACAATCCATTTCATCATCATCGTCTTCCGTCTCGTCGTCACTATTACTTTCACTGTCCTCGGCCAAGTTTATTGTAATGCTTTCAGTAAGAACATCTAACTGAGATTCTATTTCCAAATATACTTGTTCATATCTTCGTACTTTATCACACCTAGCCTTCCATTCTTTCGCTGTTATCATTGTAAATTTCTCATCGACGATTCATCGCATCGTTAATGGAAAAAGTGGTATTTCTTGCTGCTATATATTCTTTGATTGCAGCCCAAATAAACTCTATCGGGTTTGGATCAGGATGATACGGGAGCAAACGAAGAACTGAATGTTCATATTCAGCAATGAGCGAATCTACTTTAAATGTCCGAAAACGAGCTTTATTAGCTTTGATTAAATTATGAATATAAAGTTCAGGTTTGTACATATTGGAAGAAATGTTGTGTCTTACAAGCCAATCGATCATTGCAGCTTTACAAGGTGATGATTTCGGTGAAGAATCTAAACAGACATTGTGATATGGTGCATTGTCTATCACAAGAATTGAATTGCTTGGCAAGTTTGGAACCAGATGCGACTTCAACCACTTTTCATAGTTTTCATAATTCATGACGTGATAATCGCCAGATTTCGTTCCAGATTTGAACATAAATAACGCTTTGGAATTAAACCGTTTTCTTCGACAGTATGCATGATTATTATGCGTTGTCCTTTTGAAATTGGTGTGAGTGAACCTGTATTATTCTTATCGGTCTACGCATATTGTTTTGTGTGCGACGAATGCAAGTACGTCTCATCCATGTAAATTATTGAGCGGTTCTGCCTTCTATAATGATCTATAGCTCGCAAATAAGCCAACCTCTTTGACCGAAATTCATCTTTTTCAATAAGTAGTTGCCCATTGTTTTCAGCCTTAATCCATTTAAATCCTAAGGAACGGTTTATTTTCCATAAAGACGAACTGCTTCCATTAAAATTAATCTTTTCTCGAAGTACTTGCAACAGTGATTTTAAAGAAGGTCGTTGACTGTGAACAATATGAAATTCATTAATTGTTCAACGATATGCACCGAGTGCACTTTTACATCTTATTAAATAAATAGGCTACTTTATTGTTAAGGTTTTTTTCTAATTGAAGATGAGAAAAGGAAGGCTGCAGATTGATTCAAAGTGTCTTTGTCATCCTTTCCCAGAAATGCTTCAAATCGCCAAATTGTAGTTCACCGTTGTGGCAGTTAGCAATACCATTAGGATAGCCTGTTTCTTTCAAGTGTGTTGGTTGATTTCAAGGTCATAGCTCATGCTACCCCTCGTGCCCTGTATATTACGTTTTTTTGTGTACATCTGTAAACCAATAGTAGGCTTCAAATTTATCACGAATTCCTTTAATTGTTAAACGTATCAATGGGTTCCAGATTCATTCTGCCAGTGTCTTTGCACCTTACTGATGGTTTCATACTTTATATACTATTTCAAAGTTGTCTATCTTTCTTCTAATATCATCTTTGCCTCCATGTTGCTTTACTCACGCCACGTACACACGCACGCAAACACACAAACACAAATGAAAATATTGCCGTCGTGCAGTTTTAGAACATAACAGCAAACATACACTAAAAGTATAACACTATACCAGAAATAACAGGTTTCCCCTAATCCATTTCAGAGTTCTTCACAATCACACAATTTAGAATACAAGAATGAAATTAGTAACAAACAAAATGTTCTTAAATTCGTTAGGTATTCACCGATTAGGAAATGAAATGATTTCTAATTTTTAAAATGTAATCGTGTATTATATCAATATTTGATTAATTTTGAAATACAAAATTAATTGTAACAATTTAAGGAATCTGTAACCGCAAATGTAATTTGTAACTTTAAAAAATTAGAATTAAAGAATGTAATTTTTTGAATCGCATATACAAAATGAATCGACTTTGGGAAAGTATATTAAAATTACTGAAATCCATCCTATAAATATCTATTTATATCAATCCATACTTTTAATACGGTTCGAATTGCTAGTTCAATTAAGGCACTAGCTTACTTCGCTGTAGTGTGCCTTTGAAAAATTACTAACAAGTAATTAGAATAGAATTACTGAATTGTTGCAAAAGTAATGAACATTTACCACTCTTTTCTAAAAATAGACTTTTGGAAATGAACACAGTCGGGTCTTAATTTGCGGATGATTCAATTAAGATAACTTTATGTTTATTCATATTCTCTTTGTGCAGGTAACCATGAATATCTATAAGTAAGTTTTCCCTTTTGTTCAATTTAAAATATTCTAAACAACATAACAGGAAATGTGAATGTGAAGTACTAGTTTCTCTCAGAGCCACCTATTGTGTTTGTTAGTGATGCCAACCCGCGGGACAAATCCCATATTGTGAGATTTTTTGACAATGGTTTCTCAGAATGGGATAAAGGGAATTTATGTAAAAAATAGTAGGAATTATGGGATGTTTCATACATGTATTCCATTGACGTCAGCAAAATTTTCTATGGGCGAATAGACAAACGAGTCTTCAGTAAACGTGAAATGAATGCTAATTATTAAATGTTATTACAATAAAATGCAGTGGTATTGAGGTAATCAACACGGGCGTTATGAAAAATAAACAAGTCATTTCCTAAAAGAGCTTTCGGACGAAAATTTTCCACTATTTGGAACCTGTGATGAAAGGATCGTCCGTTGATTAGAAATTTGATAATGGCTGTGTGTTTCAGCTCTATAGGTCCACATGAAACACCAACAACTTTCGTAATTTCTTGTGACAATTTAGTTTTAGGAGATAGCAATGATTTATCTAAAATTGATATTGTACTTGCCGTATCTGCAATTATTTTTAATGTTTTTTTCTCAGTTGTATTGTAAATCTAACCATGTCCTCTTCAATTTCTAATGGAGTCTGTATCTCTTCTCCCTGAACATTCGTTTGTTTATATTGACGGTGTAAACTAGTATTATTACTCTCTACAGGTGAGCCCTTTTTTTTGTTATTTGTACATCCACTGTCTGCATGTACAGCCGTTGTCAGTTTAAATTGTGAGTCCCCTGTACCTGATTCATTTGGGAAGGGTTTTGTACAGGAACATAATTCGTCGTACCATTACTTTGCATGTGATGTACACCCTGCATTTGGTTAAAACTAGGTACCTGCTGTACATGAGACACGTTAGTATGGTGACAACAACACTGGTGTTATGATAATTTGCGCGTCCTGATCTAAAATTTCCACGACCACCACGGGCTCGAAAATTGTTATTTTTCCCTCTAAAATTGTTGTATTGAGTATTGTTTCTACCCTGATTATTCTTAAAATTGCCTCTCTTACTACCTCGAAGATTATTTCTCTTATTCTGATGAGATTGCGAATTATTTTGCGCATAGTGAGTGTTTGACTTTTGCGAATCTGAAGAACCGCCTTCGATTCTCAGCGACAATTTTTCTATTTCTTTCTGTAACTGGTTAATGGAAGATGTAACCTCACTACTTTGAGATGATGATGAAGGTGTGTTTGTGTTCTGAGTTTTCGAGTGTTTAGCTCTGTGTTGTTCTTTCCCTACTAATTCTCTACTTGCTTTCTTTTTATTTTCCTGTGCCTATGTGACGTAATCTCGTCCTCGGACTCGGACGAAGAACTGTCAGTAACAGTAGATTCTGATTCAGAATCAGATGACGAACACCAACATTTCCCTTTTCTACACTTCTTCTTATACGCTTTCTTAATACGTGCATTTGTTTTTCTCTTTTTCCTATTTCTAATGTTACATTAATTTGCTTCTTTCGTATTGAGAGCCTGAATAAACGCATCTAAAGTGTCAAAAGACTCGTAACCTAGGTGTTAAATATAGTACGGTTTCAACTCTACTGTAATGATTGAAATGATCTGCTCTTCTGTCAAAGGCGGAGCATGTTTGTCTACCATGGATAAAATATCATAAACCAACGACTGAATGGGTTTATGTTTTTTCTGAATCCTATTCTGTACGGTAGAGAAAAAAATCTACACTATCTCTAGCATTCTTGAAACATTTAATTATCTCAGCTTTACAATTCGCATAGGTTGTTTCATCTGCAGTGTTCTTTCTCTTTAACAAAGTTCGCAAATGTTTTTTTTTTCAAGTTTCCCTTCAAACGCGGTGATTATAATTTGTTTTGCTATTTTATCAGTCCAATTATTTAGCCGTACACAATTATCATATTCATCAAAGAACTGTTGTATCGTGATTTTGTGTGGTTTAAATTTCGGAACAGGATAATGAGAATTGCACACATTAACAATAGGATTTTGAGATCCCTGGGCTTCACTGTGTTGTCCCTGCATTTTCTTAGACTTATTGTATTTCCGTTTCAGTTAAGGAATTTTTCCTTTTATTGTGATCTTTTTATATCTTAATGTTCTAAATTGTCCATCTGAATGTTCTGTATCACTGCTGGAAGTATTATTTATATCCTACATACGAACAGAAAATAAACTTTCGCATTGTAACTAATTTTGCAACCTAAGCAAAGTACACTAACTATTAGTTTGTAAAATGAAGCAAATGCTTATATGACAACAAGAATCTTGGTGTATTGTCCGTTTCTTTAGTTACAAGAGGAAATGAATCTCGCAAGACTATATAGCATTACAATAATTGACGTCTGTAATTTCAGCATATAATGCGCAAGAGACAGAGAGAGAGAGAGAGAGAGAGAGAAAGAGAGAGGGAGAGAGAGAGAGAGAGAGAGAGAAAGAAAGAACATGAAACTTCTTTTACTCAACTAACAAACTGATGTTATCGTCTAAATAATTTAAACTACGCATGATATGCTTCATTCCCGTATGTATGAGGCGTTGGAATCAAGCATGATGTATCTAATATAATGTAACTTGAATGGCCTATAAAATTAGCGAGAGCTCCGAAATCGAAACATATGTGGTAAATGACCATAATCTAATTAATGTTGTCCGGAATCTTAATTTTAGCCATAAATGGATAAAATCGGATGCTTGCACCATAACGTGTGCTACAAATTTCTAACTGGAATGACTTAGTATCTTAGAAACTTTTTATACTCTGGGGCAGAGCGTAGCTCATCTGAAATTTGTAACCGTGTCACCGTGTATTTAGACAACTCAAGGATGGATTTAACTAATCTTCTTAGGATAAGAAATGAAATAATCAATTTCTTTTGGATATTTTCGACATCACACCACAAGCTATCAGGACTCGAAATGGTTTTAACCATAAAAATCTACTAAATCGTAATGGAATAGAAACTTAACCATTATGACTATCCAACATCGTAAAACAGATGTAATACTCACAGATAGTTCAGATTTGATAATTTCCAATCGATGTCTTTTCACTATCCGATCTTAATTCCACCCCCTAGTCTCCTCTCCGTCCTCAACTAGCACAACCCCTTTCCGGGATTTAGGTGCTTCCTGGTTGTAGCGTAGAGCTTAGCTCAGGTCTCCTTATGAAATGCTTTACTTTGTTATTTCTGTATAGGATAACTTCCTATAATTGTGGTGTGATGCTTACGTTATCTGTTTTTATTTCCCTAACCAGTTTAAATATAGCTTCCTTGTAAGAAACAAAATAAATTTACAAAATACATAGGAGGATTTTGGGTACTTTACCTTTTTGGATTCAACGTGGCCATAGATTTCCAATTAAGCTTTTGTTTACATTTTGAGACACCATAGTTTTGGATAGGGTTGTAGTAGAAAGTCGAGATGTGCTCCATATTCTTTCACTTAACGACAACTTTCAAACGATGTGCTACCCCTCTTGCCAATTGAAACTTTTTAGTTGGACCCACCTGGGACCATGTGCGGACCATGGGACCAGACGTTATCACTTAAATCGTTGTACTTTGAAAATAATGCCACACTTCCTTTCCTGTTTTCACATTTGTCTCACCTTTTCCAATTTATAGGGGTGACCATGGGCTTTTGAATAAAGTTTTTGTTTACAATTTAACCCGTCGCCATTTTGCACATGGTTGTTGTAGAGAGTCGAGACTTCCTGCATTTGCTTTCATTTTACAACCGCTTTCAAATGATGTGCCACTTAATCCCCCTTGCCATTTCAAAATTTTGAGTTGGACCCCGCCTGGGACCCTGTGAGGACCCTGGGACAAGCATTTTTATCTAAAAAAAGTGTCCCCTTGAAAATAATGGGATACGTATTGTCCGAGTTTTCTATTTACCCAAACGTTTCCGAACAAATGACTCGGTTCAAACTATTCTGCCAGGTAATTTCTTTGTAGTTCTTACATTACAAAATATGTTGTACTCACGATATTCCGCCGAGTATCACGTATAACTTTGGGATTCATCTAGTTATATCATATCAAATGCACACTCAATCGTCTCGTTCGGATCTCAACGGAGCCACTGCGTGACCCTTCCTTGTCACATATGTTTCTTGTGATGCAACAAATACCGGGTAACTTAGTATAAACAGTATTTTTTTATAATTTGAGTTTTGCGTTTAAGTAAATATGAGAAAGGTTACTTGTATCTTTGTGCACAGTAAATGGTGATATATTGTAGTTCTAAAATGTTGGGTAGTTTAGGTCAGCTTAGATTTCATAGATCTCGACCTCCTCTTCGGCACTTAACTCGTCATTTGTAGCATATGCGGGTCAATCTCATTGGATCTCAATAGAAGAGTGTAGGATGAAGCTGAAAAACAAATCTCTAATAATTTGGAAAAGTAAATTATATGGATTTAACCACACAAGACAAGAGATGTCTCTCGAGAGAATGGTTCTTTATGTGCACTTTGACGGTTTTAGCGTTTATAACGTTAACTACAGTACCAAAACATATTTACATTTAATTATGTTAAGATTTATCATCTAAGATTTGAATAAATAGACACTTAAAAATTTGGAAAACACAGGGAAACTTTAGTTACAGTAAATAATATCCGTTAAACAGTCATAGTTAATGATGTGTGAGTGCATTTATGTAATTTTAATAAATCATAAGTACAGTGACAATCGATAAGGAGCAAACTCGTCACCTAAAGTGATGATATAATATAATATAAAATTACTTGTAGTTGGATATAACATCTAATAACGTTCATTTCTTCCTATATTAGGTTTCCAGAACCTATATTATGCAATCCATACTTAGTAAGATGCCATCTTTGCATTTGATATGTTAAAGGCCCTTCGTGTCTAAGTGGCTAGCGAACGCGCCTATGGTGTGGGAGAGTAGGGTCCGATTCCTTGAGGGAAATCATGGTGATTCGGATTCCACGTTAATCAGTAAGTCCCATCTAGCCTCGCTGCTGAAAGGGAAGTTAAACCCAAAATCAACTCAACTCGTTCCAAATGTTACCTCTGTTAATACATTCCCTTAATTTATTTAATAAACCCAACGATGTTTTATTCATATAGATTATGAGTGCTAGAAATATAGTTCATCTTATCCTTAACATTTTTGTAGCAGGAATTTGAAGATATTTTAAATTTCAGTAGTTGTTCCACAAATAACATAAATTCAAGGAAAGAGAGAACTTAATTTTGATATGGAGTCAACGTTCCAGTATTTTCATTCCCACAGTAATCCGTCAAATATGTTCACAAAATATATAACTCTCTCACATCGGAATTCAAAATTGAATTCTCATGCGTGACTTTTAAGTATACTGTCATCTTTCAGAGTCTTTCCGACAAAAATCAGTGTCAGTCACTGATACTCATAGAGCCGTAGAACGTTGCTGAAATAAATCTGTGTACTACATAATGAGGAATTATTCACAATTGAAATCACATACTCCGTTTTGGTAAGGTGAGAGTGGAAGTATCAGGCTCCACTACAATATTGCATTAGTGCTCAAACTCAATTTCCGTTCTAATTGTTATTAACGTTTATGGCCTGTGTATTTAATTCGTAAATAATTTTGCATCAAAAAACTCTACTTGTTTTCTTCCCTTTACCGGTTACACCCAACGTTCATCCAAGGGTAACCGAAATAAAATTGCGAAAAAGAAATATTGCAAATGTATACAGAATATGTTAATTTATTCAAAATAAGTTTATTTTGTGCAAATAAAATCTTGCCAACACGTTGTCACTTTTAGTAAAATCCCGGAAA
Organism: Thermobia domestica; assembly: GCF_964235325.1. Classification (NCBI taxonomy): domain Eukaryota; kingdom Metazoa; phylum Arthropoda; class Insecta; order Zygentoma; family Lepismatidae; genus Thermobia; species Thermobia domestica. The sequence goes on along the minus strand of NW_027656952.1, from coordinate 15,421 downwards.
TTTGTTACCAGAATCTCTTTGTACACTGTGTGAAGCTGCATACAATATTTCTACTTACTCATATTGTCGTCTTCCAGTATCCGTTCCACTAGTGGAGGGAGAAAGAAGTCTAATAAGCTCACACCTGGATAGTGGGGACACAGACTCAGCGTTCCTCCATTATGCTTCACTAAAATTTCTGTTAACTGTAGCAATTTGTGACTCAGAGCATTGTTCTGTGGAGAATACAAGTATTGGGGAATGCCCTTCGGATGCTAAATACCTTTAATGATAGAACGTACAAGCCTATGTCTTTCGGAAGTCTCTTTTGGAAGGATTTTTATACAGAGCCGCAGTGCTGTCAGTCGTACCAACATGATTTTTTTGTGCGCTAACACTAGAGTTTATGATCTTTCCATCAACGGAACTTTCTGTGCTGCTGAAGCACACAAAGTACTCTAATTTGTATTTAAACATGGTAAGAGTTTTAGGACGTTACGTTATGCCGCAAGGATGTTGTACGATCTATCATTAATATAAACCACAAGGTCACTTCCATATAAATCTGACAATTTGTTATTTGTTAGGTGTTTACAAGTTTCCTGGGGATTATGTGTTTTTTTAATTGGTTACATTAGATAAGCCCAGGGCTTTCTCAAGTTCTGGTGTACTTTAATTAGAATACTTTAGTGTTAGTTTGTTCAACACATATGTAAGGATATTCATGTATTTCACAGAACTTCGAAATCATTTTAAAGAGGGTTTATTTAGTGGATGAATATGGGACAATATAATTTAATTGACTTTAATTTTGGACTTTCTAGGTTATGGCTTTCTTATCTTGTTTGTATGGGTTTTAAACTTCTATTCTCTGCGTATTTCAGCAGTGTTAACAAGGCGTGAGTGGTCAATACTATTATACCACCTGCCTAAATCGGACAGAAAATGTTCCATCGGAATTACTTCACAAAGTTGAGTGAAAAATGTAGCAAGTGGTGAAAAATATTGTGCTTGACGTATAGTACGTAATAATTGCATTCCAATCTATCATATTTTATTGTGTTATGGTGTATATTGGGAAATATGTCATTTAACAAAATGTAGCTATATAAACTTTACATTATTTTCTACCAAAAGCTCCAAAACCAACAAAAAACAAAGCGGAAGCGGTTTTTCCAGACCTGAATAGTTCTCTTCTGCACTATATGAAGTAAATTGGAAAAAAATGTCATAAATTTTAATGTAATAATATACAGATTGGATATCAAAATTCACTTTTAGTTTTCTTGGCTTGTATATATGTTTAACGTATCCAAACTTTCCTGTCAATATGTTTTCGTGATAATCCAAACTTTCAACGTTTGAATATGTCTCCTAGATTTTAGTAAGTAACTATAAAGATGATCCTAAATCTTCCAAATAAATGCAGATAAAGATCACTAAAGTTCATCATTGACATTTTGATAACACGCTGGCCCTGATTTATATATCATATGAATACCTTTCCATTTCGAAAAATATCACAGATTTCAAAATGGCGGAGTTTAGATGGTGGCGGTGGTTCATGATCTACTCTGCCCATTCTTCTTTTGCCAATATGTGAAACTACCACCGTTTGAATTGTCTATCTTTTACTATCTTTAAGACAATAGTTTGTATTTCAACAACATAGCATAGCCCTTCCCCCACAGACTTTGACCCCCTCCCTCTCCGTTGCCATGCTCTCTATAACTTTGCACATAGACATATCTTCACATGCTCTATCATACGCACTATGTCTCATCGCACACTCGATTCATCCACTGGGACCCTTTACTTATTAGGAGCTATTCCCGTTCTACAGAGAATTGGCTAGATACAGCTATCATCTATTGTGGTGATTTAGATCCGATCACTCAAAGGAATTTATGGTAGTAGACTCCCTCATTAATAAACTTCAAGAAATTAAGCTCCATCTTACCTCGTTTAGTGATCACTATGTTCTTATTGTGAAAATAATCCTAAAAGTGTCCAAAGTTTTCAGAGTTACTCACGTTTCGTATTTTACGACCTTTATACTTATGAACACTGAGTATCAACATTTAGTTATAGAGAAATGGAGGATATTATTTCTGTTAACATCACGCGATTGGTTTCGTGAGAAACGAGTCAAATCGACTCTTCCACACTGCCAAACAGTGTTTTCTTGTATGGAACAAAACTACAATATTCAATACCACCACTAATCGAGCATTTTCTTAAGGAGTACATAAAATTTCTGCCTTCTCCGGATGTAAGTTTAAGAGAGTAAAGTAAACATAATGCCATTGCATGAACAACGAGTGAATTAATTTTTGTCCGAAACAAAAATACGGAACAGGTAAACATCTTACAAATCTAGAAAGAACGACACATAGGCAAAGAAGTTGATTTCTTCTATTAAGGGTAATGGTGGTCAAATTTATTAAGGTTTGCAATACTTCCACAATTTGTTCAGTATTATAAAACACTTCAACATCCAAGGTAACGAATGTGGATGAATCTCTTTGAGATTTTATACCTCTCCTGTATGTAAATCTTCAGTAGTATTTAAACGATCTCCTTACAATCAATAATGTTCAGCCTTCTATTCGATTAGGGAAACTCAGTACTACCTCCTAGTCAAACCTCAGTAGTCAAAAGTACTGGTATTGACTCCTTAATATTAGAATCTTTCATTAGTTTCATTAATATTCTTTCCTCGGTTTTACGGATCTCTTCAACGAATACCAAAAAAAAAAAAAAAATGTGTACCTTAGGGGTATTTCTCTCTATGTGTATCACTCTATCTGAGAACCCGTAAATAGGCTAATTCTATGATCTTGAAGTTTTGCTGACTTCTACTACTAAATCAATGTTCATTGGATAGCTGGCAACATTTACTCTTGCAGCAATCCCGAGGACATTGGATTAATAAATCTATTTCTATCTTTCTCACAATTATTGTCTTGATAGTCTTTTATGTGCGGTGTTGGAAGTACTAACACGATGTCCAACGCATCGTATTAAACATTGTATGGAAGAGTTACCAACAAGTAACACTTTTCAAGTGTAACACTCCGATTTTGATAAAATTTGGCAGGTAGATACTACACATAAAATAAACCAATAAAAGTTTTTTTTTATTTTGTGCGGAAAAACGGTTTTATGGGCAAAAACCATAATTCAAAATTTTTAGAGTTGACGAACAAAAGGGAGAAAGAAATGAATCGAAATGAATAAAATTGTGCACAGATATTTTAGACATAAATTGAGGGAATATGGGTTTCGTATTGTCCTGGAAAAAATGTTTGGGTGGGACAGGACCCCTCCAAACTAGGGTGGAGCGTTTTGCACTTTTGTTGAAATTAGGTGACGGCTTGTGCAGAAAAAGTGCCATTAGTGGCACCGATCTTAATGATTTTTAAAATTTTTTGGGACAACTCTTTACCTGCTCCAACGGACTTGGTTTTTTTATTTGTTTTTTTAGGCAACACACACAACACCAATGACAGAAAAGCTACTTGTTGTCATTTTTATAGTTTCAAGATGGCTATAATAAAATTATTTTATAAAAATAAACTTGTAGCAATGCATTAATTAATTTTAAAATGTTTATGAGTCAAGGTACACCCATATTAGCTCAGTTGTTGGAATTAAAGTCCATATTTTGTTTGGAATGTCACGTTAACGATGAATATAGGCATAGCCCTTGATATAACAATATTTTCTTTGTGCAGCGCTTCGCTTATTTTGCTCTGTACGCAAAATAGCCCAAAACACACCACAGGGAGCAGGTTGCACATCGAGTTCCGACCACCCACCCACCTAGTAGGCACACGTTGACATTAGACCTTAGGTCACGTAATTCTTCTTGGTCTCGAAGCGGGACATTTTTCTTCTACACTTCAGTTTGGTTTTAACGTAGATATCTCTTGCGTTCTGGCCGCACTAGCGTTCGACGTAGATATCGATTGCGTTCGACGCTGTCTCGGACATCAGCTTCACTGTGTGTTCCTTGCCTGTGGCAAGGGAATGTTAGAATTGATGAAGTTCGGATGTTTTCTTCAAGTTGCTGATCCGTTATGTTTGGTGTGATTGGCAGCTCTGTTAGACATTTAGGTCAATTAATCATGTCGTAGTAATATTCAACTGTAAAGTTTAATTATGGAACAATGAAGTCACGTGGGCGGCTTTATCTCGGAGTCTTCTGGCTGTGACACTTTTTTTTTTATCCTTCTCCAGCCTAACGTTCGAATATGCGGATTTTCATCTGCTGTCCTCGCTATCACCAGGATTTTATGAAGAGCGTAGTATCCATTCGTTTATAGAACAGAATGAACTATGCGTTGTAGATTTTCTGGGAGAAAACGTGATGGCTTAACTAAACAGATGCATGGCGCCCATTTCGCACTAAGGATTTCGCCGTATTGAAAACCAGGCGGGAGCGTATACTTTAACAATGTACTGGCAAAGTAGACACAAACTTGAACTTGATTTATCAGTACTGCTGTAGTGGCGAAGCATCCTACAGACCAATGTAAGCTTTTAGCTGAATATGATAATGGTCGTGGTTTTCTGCTTGCTGGATCGGTAGTGCACATTCCTGTAGCAACAGTCTTACAACTTTCAAAGAGATAATTCTGGTCTCTGCTTAAGCCATCTGGTTTTCCCATTTCCGACACCTATTCAATGGAAATAGGTGTAAAGGAGAGATCGGTTAACGTTCATAATCCTTTAATTTCTTTCCCACCTCCAATTCGGTAACAAGGTGTTGGAATGGCAACTCGTTGGTATGAAGAAGGCAAATGAGATGCTGCAGTTCCTTTCGTATGGTCCTTTGTATCTGGCTTATCACACCGTCTTCCCATCCTGTGTTCGTGGCTTCACTATCGCTGCCGACTGCCTCAAGACTTGACATGTCGTACTGGTTCTTGTGTAAAAGCTCCAATACAGAATCGGCAATATCCTTGCCAGTGCCTGACTTAGGTGCGGCATGACCCAAGTATTCAGAACCGGGCTCCAATAGAACTGTGATATGCTTTTCTGTAACCTCTCGTCTTCGTAGTTTGCCGTTATTTTTTTCTTGCACAAGGGTTGCATCATTTTTACCGTCGAAGTTGATACTTGTAATCGCCCCACCTAGGTGAGCCTTTTCTTTCTGGATCTTCTCACCCAGTTCATCGTTTCCTCTTCCTACCTTACATCTGTCAGCAAAAAGATTTTTGTCCTCTTGCGTTACGAGTCTCGCGTCCTGAAGTACGGACCTGTCTGTCTGAAGCTCCAGTTCTAATTGCTGCCTCCGCTGTATTGTGAAGACAGATGCGCTTTGTTTCCTTCTTGGTCGCGCCTCGAAATCAGATACCGACGTGCCTCCAGATTCAACAGCTTCGCTGGATTCCCCTGACGACGCCAGTATCTTTGACCTATAACTATGCCTAATCCCACTAGGTGATAGACTTGCTTCAACACTTCCAGCGTATTTCTTTTTTGTCTGCCCTTTAAATCTGCTCACTTTACGGGAAAACATCTTAGACAGTGATTTGCGTGTTCGGATGACAATGTTACCAATGCTCATTTTCCGTGATATTCTCTGGTCCAAAAGAAACTTGAAGTCTCATTTTGTAATCTTGCGTGTCTTCTCACAGTTGCAATCTTCGTCGGTTTTAAATTTGCAAGATGCAATATCAAAAAGAGAGTTTTCCGCGTGTGCAACAAAACCTACACAGAGTGTTGCTTCTTATCCTTGTTCACTGAAATGGTTTTCGTTGATGCGACACTTATTATAAAATGTTTTCAGCATGTCAAAAACTCTGTTTTCTGATACCACGGGAATGCTTGCTTTACGCCATATATGTACAACTCTTTGTCCAACTAGTTTACAAATGTCAGTCATTGGAAATTTAGTTACAGTTTCGTCACCACTTAAACCACTTCGAAACCAATGATAATGTCGCATAACGTCAGCGTACGTGGGTAACTGCACTTCACCCATTGCACTTGGTGTGCCAATTAAGCCTAGTTTCACAGTTGGTCTACTATGATGCCTTTTTTCTTCATCTTGCTTTCAATTTCTTCCGAACTTGGAAACCAAGGTATACAAAATGTCTCTGAATCTTGTAGCACTAAGAAGACTGTAACTTTAGGTACAATGCACAAACTCTTTGTCTTAATAGAAACAGTAGCGAACTAAAACCGTTCAAGTTTAAGCTGCAATAATCTGCCCTGTTGGATTTGTTGGCCGAAGTACGCAATATTTATACCACCTTCGAACTTCAAGCGGGAATATTCTAGAAACGTCGACGTAGGTTCTGGAGCCAACGAGGGGAGCGGGAGTTGTGCGAATCTTCTGGACGGAGCCCTACCTTGCGACGACGCTCGAAGAGCGTGGCCAAAGTAAGCAACCACGACGTTGTGTAGCCTGCCGCTAACGATGACTTGCCAAAATCAAATCGTGTTATATCAAGAGCTATGCCTATATTCATCGTCAAAGTGGCATTCCAAACAAAATCAGGAGATTAATTCCAACAACTGAGCTAATATGGGTGTACTTTGACTCATAAACATTTGAAAATTATATAATGGCATTGCTACAAGTTTCTTTTAATAAAATCATTTTATTATAACCATTAAGTAACTCTACAAACGACTACAGGTGGCTTTTCTGTCATTGGTGTTGTGCGTGTTTCCTAACCAAACACTTAAAATGTTTAAGTCCGTTCGGGCAGGGTAAGGGGTTGTCCAAAAACTAAAAAAAATAAGAACAGTAAGGTCGGTGCCACTAATGGCACACTTTCCGTACTAGCCGTAATCGAATTTGCAAAAATAGTTATAAACGCTCCATCCTACTCCAAACCTTTGATCACGGAATGTCAATAGTGCTAATAACAGTAGGCTGATGTGCGTAAAGGACACGGAAAATATGTCATCTAACTTCCATCAGTTCCCTAAGGTTTGCGATCGTCGTGTTCTCGCATCACCATTTTATTTTGTCTGCAGTCGATAACGATTTTAAGCTGATTATACCTTTCATAAGTAGCTACCTATAATGTTCTCAGTGTACATTAGGTTTTCCTGTCTTAAATTATTTTCAAAAAGGTACAACTTTTAAGATGTCTTTGAACCAACGAATTCATAACAATGTGCATTTCTTCATGTCTTACAAATATAAACTTATGGAAACATAGACCTCACAACTGTATTTCTCGTAAAATTCTAGCGCGATCTGATATATTACATGACCCGTTTCCTATTTTTTGAAAAAAAAAATACGATAGAGATACAAGATGGCCGACTTCAAGATGGCTGCCATGAGAAGCATACCCTGAAAAAATGCCTCTGGTTTCGGTTAATGTGTTTTTGCTTTTCATCCATTCAGCAGTTTTATATATAAAAATAAATTTTCAAACTTGAAACACATTGTTATGACTTTTTCTGATTAATGAGGTTTCTTGCTACTCAGGCTATCTTAATTGACGGGAGCACTATAAACTTTGCTTACGCTCGTTTCTTGATATTTAACACTTTTCTGCCAAGTTTGTTGAAGAAACTAAATTACGAGATCGATAGGTTTACTTGTAACAGAAGAAAATTATAAAATACTGTTACAGGCCCTTCTTGAAAAATTGCAAAGCACAATAGTGCAATACGTATTTTTAGATTCATTCACTGTCTTTATTTAAATTTGAGTTATTTCTCTGAAACATTAGTTGCTATAAACAATGAACGAAGTGAGTGTTTTCCCCAGAACATTTTGCAGATGGAGGAACTTTATAAATTGAAATGGGACCCGTGCATTAGATGTCTGCACGTACCGGAATTTTTTAGCCCTGGCCCGCCCGGCTCGTGAATTTATAATATAAAGGCAGACCCGAGACCGGAATATGTATTAGCATTTAGGCCTGAGCTCGTGCGGTAATCAAATGAGCCCAAAATAAGCCCGAATTACATAAATGTAATAATTAAAGCAAATTGTACTTTTATTTACAGCAATTAAACCTTTAATTTTGCAGATATGCTTTCAAAGTTCTCCAGAAAGAACGGTCCGATAAATAACGTTGTACAGTATATACACCAAGCAGACCAGAAAAGGCCCGAGAAATAGGTTGTAAATTTAAAACTTTACTTCTAGAGCCCGGCCCGGGCGAGAAGTAATATATGTTCTGTAGGCCCGAGTCCGACCTCGGGCCGGGTCAGGCTAATGCCCGCGGGATCAATCGGAGCCCGTACAGACATCTACCGTCCATGATGAGAGATTACGGTTAGTTCCTCCTGAAAGAGGACACCACAACATACAATCGGAATAATGTTTGGAAACTTGTCTTTCCAGTTAATCATTTACCTTAATCAAGCTTATAAGTATACATAAAGGGTGTTTCGGGCCGTTAGCAGAACTGCACTACTATTTCAAGTAAACTATGTAAGGAGGAAACTTCAAAGTGATACCATGGATGTTACGACCGAACTTTCATAATTCCAAAAGCTTTGTGACTGGTTAAAAGCATACAGAGAAAAATATTTTGATGAAGCCGTGACTAAGGCGCGAACTGGGCTCGAGACTATGTATACCATAGGCGCACGCGCTAACCACTAGGGAGAGCGCCTCCTACCCAAATCCTTGAAATGAGACGCAAACGAAAATATGTATCGCAAAATGTGATGTACAGTCAGCGACAGTAGAAACTGGAGGTTGGATACATAAGAAATGATAGCTTTTTCCAGTAGCAGAATAGTTTCACTTGATGTCTGATAGATGGACAACCAACATGACAGCAAATACGTGCCCGAAAACATAACATGCCAGGATATTCCTCCATTTGGAGGAAAAAGTATTACTATCTGAGAGCATCACTTAGAGAAACAACCACGAGATAAATCTGCAGAAAATCCATTCACTTTAAGATCAAAGAGATAGGAATTAATGCAAAGGAAACGAAAAGAATAATACGCATCATGCAGAGACCGAAAAGTATGGAAAGCTAAACAAAATGAGAAAAGAAGGAAAGAGGGAAAGGAAAGAGCGAAAGACATGGGAATAAATTAAATTTTAACACTTAAGGATAAAAAGTGTCCGTCTTTCCTCCCGCCCGCTGTATTCGTCCTGGTTATTCTCCCTTCATAGGATAAATCTCATTCAGCATCAAACGCGAACATCATTTATAGTGTTTAATTCCTTGAAAAAGTTAACTCCACCCAGACCGAGACTCGAACGCCGGACCCTTAGAACGACAGTCAGACGCTGTAACCACTTACCTAAACACGCTATGTCAACTCCCTGCGTTTATAAACCAGCCATTACCCGCGCTGTTATCAAACGTCTTAAATCAGCCAATGTCGGGAGTTACCCCAGTTACACTTGAAGTATGAATTTTATTTACGGCTTTTAGCCATCTATGGCAACAGGCCCCATGATTTCATTAAAATCATTTGTTCTATAGATTAAAATCAAGAATAACTTAATCTATACTCTTACTTACTGTTGTCAATATATATATATATATATATATATATATATATATATATATATATATATATATATATATATATATATAGAGAGAGAGAGAGAGAGAGAGAGAGAGAGAGAGAGAGAGGTGTATAAAAGTCGGATTAATGGGGATTAAAAGAGCGATTGCGTAACATCGAAATGGGTCTTCAAGACGGTGATCGCACCACTACTGACACCTGGTAGCCGTGTAACGTAACACACACATTAGAAATAAAGCTTCGAAACGATTAGTTGTACGTTCTGCCGTGGATAAGTCGGTAAGGTGACTGCATATTGAGTAGGCAACTCGAGTTCGAGTCTCGAATACACCAATTAGTTTTTCCTTCAAAATACTTTTCTATATTTTTATATATATTATTAATAATTGCTTTCTTGCATTTTTGTAAATTATCTTAAATTAGTGAAGGTTCAGTAAAGTCAAGAAGGTTAAAATACATATATATGATAGTTTTATCCGTATGTACAGTTCAGAGATGGAGAGGGCCGGGGGTACGCGGGTCAACAGAACGTGACCCACTGCAACCTCCCACCCACCAGGACCCACTCTGACTTAACAACGTATTACAACCCACAGACTCATTCTGCTCAGTGCATTGTAGACAGCTTCTGAACACTGGTGAACTTGTCTACTTTCAAGGCATCCTTTTTCATTTCATTTGTTACCATTGACAAAAGAACTTCAGGCAATTTTAGATATTGATATTTGCAATTGTAATAATAGCAATAGGACTTATTTGAGATGCATCCTGTGATTTCGTAGAGGAGCTAACCACTGGGAAAAATGTTTGAATCATGTGTAATATATAAATTATTATATAAAAAATTGAATGTGACTATGTGTGCATGATCATCATATCCAAATTGCAAAGTCAAATGAAATGATTTTTGGTATATACTTAGGCCTCAATCTCAACTAGGAAGTTATCATACATGTATCGGTTTCATTATATTACATATTCTAAGAGGGTCCGATTTTTTTCGAAAAATTTAGTATCTCGCTGGCCGTTCAAGTTGGAGGTGATATTTAGTATATTAATTCTTTATCTAATATAAATAAAATAATGAGTTTGTTTGTGTGTTGGTCTGGGGTACCTAGCCCAGGCCCCAGATCAAGACGAAGCCGTTTTCTCAAATTTCGAACCAGGGGAATCTTAGGGGGGCTTTTACCGGAACCGGCTTGGGAACCAGACAAATAGACCGAGAGTTATCAAATTTTAGTCGCAAATACCTTGGTCCACGCTCTAGATCAAAGTTAAACGTTTTTCTCAAAATTCGAACCAGGGGGTCACAGGGGGGCGTTTATCGGGACATGTAAAAGTAGTAGAAAATTTCCGATATTAGTGTCGAATTCATAGTTCTCGCGGTCGCTGAAATCAATAATGAAGCTCCTCTCGCAATAAACTTTCAAATTCACGCTATTCGGCTCCTTTCCAGGGGTCACCAGGAGAGGGGCGCTGAAATATCGAAACATATAAAAGTAATCCAAAATGACCAATATTAGTGTCAAATACATAGTTTTCGCGGTTGCTATAATCAATGGTGACACTTTTATTAGCGATGACTTGCAAATTTATCTACCATTGTATGCGGACCGAGGGTCACATGTGTGAAGGGGGGCGGTTACCAAGATGTAAAAATAATCCAAAATGACAGATACGTATCAAATCCATTGCTTTCGCGGTCGCTGAGCTCAATGGTGACACTTTCATTAGCGATGACTTGCAAATTCATATGAAATTGTATGCGGGCCCGGGTCACATGTGGGGGGAGGTTACCGAGACATGTAACAATTATCTAAAATGACCGATATAAGTGTCAAATCCATAGCTTTTGTGGTCGCTGAGCTCATTGGTGAAACTCTGAGCGCATTCACCCCATTCGGCTAAGGGCCAGAAGTCACGGGGGGGGCGACACCCAGACACGTAAAAGTAATCCAAAATGACCGATATTAGTGTCAAATCCGTAGTTTTCGTGGTCGCTGAAATCAATGGTGACATTTCCATTAGCGATTACTCAAAATCAGCTATCATTATATGCGGTCCGGAGTCACCGGGGGATACCGAAACATGTAAAAATAATCCAAAATGACCTATATTAGTGTCAAATCCTTAGTTTTCACGGTCGCTGAGATGAATGGTGATTCTTCCAGAGGCGTTGACTTCTAAATACAACTCCCATCAGCTGGGGACCAGAGACGTTCTTTTTAAATTTCAAACAGGGGTGTCTCAGGGCGTGTTTACAGTGATATGTAAAAGTAGTAGAAAATTACCGATATTTTATAGTTTCGTTGTTCAGTATGTTTACATAGATATTTTATCTGACCCTTGCGAAAAGTGGGTATTTCAGCTAGTTATTAATAAATGCAAGATACAAATTATTAATAATATACAGGGATAAAATTTTTAAAGCTGACGCCCGAAAGGTAAGAAGAAATGAACCGAAGTGATTGAAATTGTGAACAGAGATTGCAGACGTAAAATGAGGGTACGGGTTTCGTATTTTCATAAAGAAAAACGGTTGGGTGGTGCACGGACCCCTCCAAACCTTTGACCACGAAATATGAAAAGTGTTTGTAACACTAGGTCAAATGTGTAAAGGACATGAAGAATTGCAGGGAAACTTTACGTGTTGACAATACGCAAGAAATAAATGAATACTGGTTTTTATTTTCTGCTTAAAAACGGTTTTAGAGGGAAAAACTATCACAGAGAATTTTGAAAGTTTACGCTCGAAAGGCAAGAAGAAGTGAACCGAAGTGAATGAAATTATGCACAGATATTTTACACACAAAATAAGGGAATACGAATTTCGTATTTTCCTGGGAATAAAGACGGTCGGGTGGGGCACGCAGCCCTCCAAACATTTGATCACGAAAACATTGTAAGCGTTAAAGGTGCCTCCCGAAATATTATAAAATACTATATATACTGTTTGTGCTTACTGTTGATCTTCCAAATTTGAAAAATCGGATGGATACACTTGTGAAACACGAAAGGTCTTATTTTACATATCCAATATCTACACACAATTTATTACGCTTCTGTCCACTCCTTCCGCCACCAGACGCCTCGGTCCACCCAATTTTTTTTCTTTGCAGGAAAATACGAAACACGTATTCCTTCATCTTACCTCTACAATATTTGAACACAGTTTCATTCACTTCGGTCCACTTGTTTTTGCCTTTTGGGCGTCAATTTTCCTAATTTTGTGTGGGGGCCTTGAAAATGAAATGAAGTATTTCATTTTAACGAACCACGATTATGCTCTTTAGGCTAAGGGAGACAATGATTAAGGCAAGTGAATGTTGATGGAAGATATGATGGAATGAGAATGTGGAAGGAAATTAAAGTATCCCGAGAAAACCCACACACGATACGATGGTGTCCACCACACAGTTTCTTGGCTGAGGATCGAACCAGAGGCTCCACGTACCAGAAACAAGTGTTTACCACTGAGTCACCGTGTCGTCCCCCAATCCCTAAGAGACGCGGGCATCCAGTTAAGAATAACTGACATAAAAAAACGTACTTACTATTTTCTCACAAAGGAAACTCCACAAATCCCACATTCTGACCGTTTGTACTTCTTGTATGTTGGTTTATCACAAACATTATTTAGTATATCGATACATCTGTCAGAATAATAGTGTTTCCTCCAAAGTAGGGGCAGGTTACTTAGTGATAGAGCGCTTACTTCTGGTGCGGGATGGACCTCGTTCGATCTCAGACTTAAAGTTTGTAGTGGATACCATCGTACCCGTGAGATTTCTCGCAATTATCCTGTTTTCTCCTACATTCTCATTTCATGAATTATTTCCCAAAAATTAGCTTCCATCCATTACGTCTCTTTATTATTGGATCGGATTTCAGTTTAGCATCCCTTGGGTAGCAAAATTACATGAGATATGGAGCTACGGATTAACGTGAGATTCCGAAATGTTTGCGCTCCCGCCGCGAATCGGAGGCGGGTCTCCTATGCAAAAGTCGCAGACGCTACCCAATATCCATGCGTGATCACTCTTTCTTCATTAGCCTAGAAGGCATAACATTTAAACTTTATGGACTTCATATAATTTCAGTTCTTCCTCGATAGCGAATTCTATACTGAGACAAAGTAGATCAATCAAATGTGTCCATTTTCCCTTTTTTATAATTTTAATGATGTTCTTGTAACTTTGACCGTGTTCTAAGATTCCTGTTAGTTGAAATATCGTATTTAATTGTAGTTAACTCGCCTCGGTCGTTTCATAAAATATCCCCATAATTCTTCAATTTCTTTGAGGTGACCTTTGTGCTGCTCCTGTACCATATCGAGTTGTGCATTAATGGAAGCCATGGCTAAAAATAATATACATTTCCTTTCCCCCGACTTCGATCCGACATTTTGTTCTCGAGTTATCGCTGTTTTCGGCATTTTTGCAACTGGTTTTTGGCTTGTCATAGCGCCAAAAGGAAGCATTTGTGCACCCAGGTTGTCTTATCATGGTGTCTGGAATCAGCTGCCAAACGTTGTCAGTGTTGTTTTGAAACAAGCTCTATATTTCTATCCTGTTTCTGATTAGCTTCTCTTTGCCAATCAATTTCCAGTATTCCCAAAACAAACCAAAAGTGAACTAAATTCACTAAATCGCCTACCCCGTATGCTTTCTTCTTGTATAGTACTTATATATTTATATTGCAGTTGACAGAGATTGCCAATATTGATTGAAATATCTGGTTAAAATGCTAGTAGAGGAATTCCCTCTTCAGTACAGAAATTCCCTCCTTGCATCCTACCGCAATTTTAGGCGAGATGGGATTAAGTAAGATGGGAATTCCCATCTCGCCTAAAATGATAGGCAATCTTATCTTGGAGATATAAGTGGCTGATAAATCGTTAGGCTAAGTGGGATTACGCTAGATGGGATGGAATCATCTGAAAATGTAGGGGGACGGTAGGTAGCGGCATGACGTCACGCCGTACCCCATGCCTATCTTTGTCCATTGTAAATGCTTAGGAAGTGGGGGTCGCCATACCCAGTTTTCTGGAGGTGGGGATAGGGTCCCCAGCGTTCCCACGCACTTTTACCCCTGCTGTTAAGTTTAATTGTTGTGAGGACTAACGAAAAATATTATGTGATAATAATAATAATAATAATAATAATAATAATAATAATAATAATAATAATAATAATAATAATAATAATAATAATAATAATACTGAATGATAAATATATTTTTCAACTTTTATTACAATTGCTGTCTGTTCCCGTGAATCTGGTTATATGGTTTTTCTAAGGAATAAAGAGGAATCAAACAACAATATGATTTGTATAAAAGAAAAAAAGCCTTATCAGTAGTATTACAAACTCACAACTGACCTTGTCTTTTTTTTAAAAGAACACAATGTTACGAGGCACAGAAGCCACCACGCCTGCGGTGTGCTTGCTTTTTTGCCTCAGGCAGCTTCAGTACTAAACTTAAGACTTTCATTCTGTCAATTTATGTGTAGCTATCAGTCAGTCACACAGGTTCTTTGCAACGCTGAATGTTACAAGAAAGGTTTTGTTCATCGGATAGGAAGCGAAGCCCATCGTACGTTTTAATCCCTTCCCCTCTTTTGCACACTCTGTGAAATTTAACTTGTATACTGTAGTAAGTTACAGAAAAGAGAATGCTATTTTTTTAATGACATTATCGAATAAGATTGACCATTATTACAATATATTCAAGATGAAAAATATTCATTTAACAGTCGTCGTACTTAGTTGTCTGCACTGAAATTCCCATAATGTGCTTTCTTCTTTTCTAATATGAGCTCCGAGCTTCTTCGTGGCTAACTGGTTAGCGTACGCGCCTTCGGCGTGAGAGACCTGGGTTCGATTTCGGTGAGAGCTCATGTAGTTTGGATTTCACGATTAATCAGTAAGTCCCGTCTCATATAGCCTCGCTGCTGAAAGGG